>NC_025993.2:116709835-116857958 GCF_000442705.2 Elaeis guineensis
GATATCGTCAACGTTATGGTATAGACTATGACGAGACGTTTTCTCCTGTGGCAATGCTCAAATCCATTCGGATTATGCTTGCGATAGCTGCCCATCTGGACTATGAAATCTGGCAGATGGATGTGAAGACAGCTTTCCTAAACGGAGAGCTGGACGAAGAGGTGTATATGATACAACCTGAAGGGTTCACATCCACAGATGAGTCTAAGGTGTGCAAGCTACAGAGGTCCATTTATGGACTTAAGCAGGCATCTCGGAGTTGGAACATACATTTTGATAGGACGATCAAAACGTATGGCTTCGTTAAGAACGGAGAAGAGCCCTGTATTTATAAGTGGGCTAATGGTCCAGTAGTAGTATTTCTTGTATTGTATGTGGATGACATTCTCTTAATCGAGAATGATGTCCCTGCATTACAGAGAATAAAGATTTGGCTATCGTCACAGTTCTCCATGAAGGATCTGGGAGAAGCTTCCTACATCCTAGGGATGAGGATCTATAGGGATAGATCCAAAAAGTTGCTTGGCTTATCCCAGTCTACGTACATTGATACTATACTGAAAAGGTTCAGCATGAAAAATTCCAAGAAAGGCTATCTACCGATAGGCCATGGAATTTCTCTCTCGAAGAGGGATTGTCCGACAACATCTCAAGAGAGAGAGCATATGGGTAGGATTCCATATGCTTCGATAGTGGGATCTATCATGTACGTCATGACATGTACACGACCAGATATGGCATACTCACTAGGGGTAGTGAGTAAATACCAATCTGATCCAGGAGAGAATCACTGGAAGGTTGTTAAAACCATCCTGAAGTATTTAAGAAATACTAAGGACTAGTGGCTTATATATGGTGAATCGGACTTGAGACTTATAGGGTTTACAGACTCTAGTTTCCAGTCTGATCGCGATGATAGCAAGAGTGTGTCAGGATTTATTTTTACCCTTAATGGTGGGGCTGTCTGCTGGAAGAGTTCCAAGCAGCACACTGTGGCTGATTCAGTATGCGAGGCGGAGTATATTTCTGCATCAGATGCTGCCAAAGAAGCGGTGTGGCTGAGGAAATTCATCACCGAGCTCGGAGTAGCACCCTCCCTTGTTAGTCCAGTTCTGCTCTACTGCGACAGCTCTGGAGCCATTGCTCAGGCGAAGGAACCAAAGGCACACCAGCGGACGAAGCATATTCTGCGCCGCTACCATCTCATCCGGGAGATCGTGGATCGAGGTGACGTCGACCTTCAGAAAATCGACGGAAAGGAGAACCTGGCCGACCCATTCACTAAAGCCATTGCGGTGAAGGAGTTCAACGACTACAAGTCGAAGATGGGTATTAGATACTGCACCGATAGGCTTTAGGCCAAGTGGGAGATTGTTGGGAATAGTATCCCAAAGCCAATCGTCAGCCTGATGACGGTTGTGCTCCTTTTGTATTAGTACATGAATTATAAATAAATAAAAATTATTTTGATATTTTTTCATCACAAATGTTTCATCTTCTAATGAACTCCTGTGTTGTGGTGAAGTCCTTAGGACTATTTAGACTCGACAAAGGAGGATTTATCGCTTAGTCCTTAAACATGTTCGCGACCAAATGATACGTTGTTACCAAGGACGACAACGTTTATCGAGCATAGGTCGTTGTGTGCCATATGGGTTGGTTGTCCTCATAACCAAAGAGTGTGGAGATACTGGTATGGCATACAGGTGAGATGTAATGGTACATCTGCACTGAACGTGACCAACTCCGGAGCTATTTCTGCTGTCAAGATTTACTCTGATGGGATATGGGTATAAATATCCCTCCGACCTGAGACCGCCACGGTGACTTGCAAGCAACTCACTGCACTTAGGCACTGGACTACCTGAATTTCTAATTCAGTGACGAAAGGTTGCTGGGTGTAGTCAAGTACTTGACTTGTCGGTGCGTGTGTCAAGATGGGATTGACCACTCCAGTTTAGGAGCTATGTACAGTCGTGTTTCAATTTAGCAAAACCTTGGCCAGGGTAGTCCTAGTGAGGAGTCACAGGACTAATTGAGTTGAGCACGATTCGGATGATATCATCAGGGTTGACAGTTTAACCCTGAGTCGTCCTAAACACAGGGGTCAAAAGGGATGAATTATACGGTAACCATATTCACGTAGGTTCTGAATGTTGCTATTGCGATTATTCGACATATCCGGTCATCGGGTACCATTGCTAGATGGTCACTTCGATTAGTACAGGAATTGGTTCCTGTGCTACCAGTTTAGGTTCGAACTTGCGGGGTCACACATATTAGAGGTTCCTTTCTGATCTGATGGCTGATTATGAGTCTTATCTATCTGGGACTCTATGATTGAGAATTAGGATTCTCTAATCATGAGTTCCACACATTTTGGATACCGGAGTCAAAATTTTGAATTTCAAATTTTGAATTTGAAATTTGAACTCTTTGATCAGGATTTCATATCGATGGTCTCTGATGCCTGATTGCCCATTGGATTTGAACTCAATATTTATGAGAGGTTTAATTAGTGATTTAATCACTAATTAACTCAATTTGATTGAGTAATTATTTTTGGATCAAGTCCAATTGAATTGGATTCAGTTTGGATTGACCCGATTAGGTTAAATGTTGACCTAATCGCTAAGGTGGTTTAGTCCCTGATTTGATCAGGGGTTAGGTTTAGTTAATTCCTGATTTGATTAGAATTTTATTGAGCCTAATTATGTTGGGTTTAATCTGGTCTAATTGTGCTTAACCTATTTTAAACTAGGTTGGCTCAATTTGAATCAAACCACCTTGTTTTAAATTCCCTGCGACACCCAACTTCCTTGCACCCATTTGAATTCACGAGAAGAAACTTCTCGTGAAATTTTTCTCACGCAAAACCCTTCCCCATGCCCTCATTTGTGCGCCATATGGATGGATAAAATAATTAGTTAGCCATTCAAATTCAAAGCATGTTTGAATTTGAATGGATAACTTATCACTAGCCCTTTCATCCTTATCCATTTTGTGCGCCACATTACTTACATGAGAAAAGGTTTCTCGTAAAATATTTTCCACGCACAAAGAGCCATGCCCCTTCTCTTCTCATGCCCAAAAGGATAGGGATAAGTTGGTTTTCGTTTGAATTCAAATTTGATTTGAATTCAAATGTGTAACCTCTTGTCTTTATCCTCTCACGCGGATAAGACACGTTCGACGTTGTTTTAAAAAGAGAAGAAATGTGGGACATGCGTAGAAAATTTAGGAGAGAAACTTTGGGGCGTGAGGAAGGCTTCTGCGCAAGGTGAAGGTCCAAAACCTTCCGAGAGAAAAAGAAAGAAAAGAGAGAAAATTGGGCGCAGGGTTTTTGGTGTGTACCCTAGGGTTTCTACCTAGGGTTCGGAAAGTGAGATTGGTGTGCCACGAGTGTCGTGAGTCCATCAAATTTCAGGGAGAGATCCATCAGCCTCTCAAGCAACTGTGCAGACGATCCGGAGCATCCGAGAAGTCGGCACACATCGATCGAAGGAGTTCGATCAACATCTGCCATCAAAAGGGTGAAATCACGAACTAGCATTCGTGATGAGCTGATCAGACGGGAGCTTCGTGTGGACGATCCGCAGAAGTCAGACATTTGTGTGGCTGCGACGTGACGATCAGAGTCCCTCGACGGTGATCAGATTACGGTGATCGACTATCCGCAAAAGGTGATGTGTTCTGAACACAGTACTGTAAAATATTTACTGATTCAAATTTGAATTTCAAATTTAAATGCATGCTGTTGTATCATATTTAGATCCTAGTGTAGGGTTAATTAGTATTAATTAATGAGATTAATTAATAATTTCGCTGTAAAATAGTAATTTTGAAAAAAATTTAAAATTACTATTTTGTCCCTGCACTAAATCTTTTATTTTTGTATAAATAGATAAAAAAAATGAAGAAGATACTTATGAAGAGAGTGACAAACCATAAGAGATATGTGACAAATCACGAGCTGCATTTCATGTATGAATCGATATATTTATGAAAAGAACAATAGTGCATCTGATTGGATGGTGTTCTTTGTGGCTGATTAGATGGAGTCAATGCTACGTGGCATCACTATCCTAAAAATTGCATGATATTTTTGTAGCTAATAATAATAATAATAATAATAATAATAATAATAATAAGTAATTTTCATATAAAAAAAAAAAAAAAAAAAAAACCTCCACCACCACTCGCGCCCAAAAGAAATGTGGTTGCACCGCAGCCGCCCCCGAATAACGACAAACTCGGGATAATCGCCAAGCGACCGTTGGCTCCGCTCCCCACCTCTCTCTCTTGGCAAGCACCAAATCACCCGTGTTGATGCTGCTCTCCGCCACCGCCACCTCCACCGCCGCCGCCGCCGGTGTTGGCGGCGCCGTCCATATACCTCTCTTTTACTGCCCCAACTCCATCACCGTATCCCATCTCCAGCCCCCGACCGCAAGCCCTCCGTGGGCGCCCGTATCCCCTTCCCCTCCCGACCCAATCCGATCCAGAACCACCACCCATCACCAGTTCTCCGGAGCCAACCTCGGCTCCACCCCGTCGCCCTCCCGGATCCCAGTGCGGAGGAAATAGCCCCCTCGGCCGCCGCGGTGGCCGCGGCAATCCGCCGGGCCTCCCCCGCCTCGCCGGTGGAGTTCACGCAGCGCGTGGAGAAGCGCGGTGAGAGCGGGCTGGTCCTGCCGAGCCCCGACTTCCTGCAGCTCTGTGTCGAGCAGCTGGATTTGTTTCGAATGGTTGTCGAGCATGACACCATCTTGTCGGTTAGTTCATCCTCGCACTTTCCTGGATGTATCATGTTTACCCTCACATACATCTGAAGGGCATGAGAATTATAGCTACCATATCGATGGGATATCTTCTAAATCTGCAACATTTATTTGGCTTGGGAGGGCAACAATTTAGCATGTCCTGTATATTTTTGTAGTGTATTCCATATGCATATGCTAAGATTTTCCTCATATTATGATTATGTGTGATGAACTCTGACAATGGGTTACCACTGCAGAGGTCTTGTCCTTTTCTTCCTTCCCAAAGAATTAGTGATCAACACCATTATTCACCTGTTGAACCTTCAAATATTACAGAAGTTTACAATTACATGTGACATAAATCTGCTACCAAGTTTTTCAGTTGACTAGTGTATTTGATGTTTGATGTTTTAGCGTGTTTTCCAACTATGTGGATGTGTACAACTGTGCATAGACAAGTATTTATGTATGTATAATACTTTATGATGCATTCGTATAGACATGTAGTTAAGGTATCAGACATTTAAAGAATTTTGGTGAAATGCCAAAGTAGTTACAGATGATCAAATCCCATTGAAAAAATAACAAAACAAAACCATTTTGCTGGAGCAAGCTTTGTGCATCTTTATTTGGCACATGATTTTAACACGTTTGATGTTATATAAGCTTTTGCATCACATCCATCTTGACGTTTCGCTCTGCTACATTTTTTTTTGCTTCAACCCTCTTTATAGCCCAGTATTCTCAAACTCACATCATGGAGGCCATATTGCCTGTCTTTATGTAGAACTTTGGCCCAAGTCTAAGAGAGTGCATTGGCCACATAAGACGCTGGGGGATCTCTTCTTTTAATCTACACTTCATCTATCTCCCTGTCTTTTTGCATAATATATTCTAGAGAATGAAGCCGATCACATTAACATATTTCTTATACATCAACTTTGACTTGGGACAAGTTCATTTTTATTCCTGTTGAAATTATATTCTGTTAGGATTTGACGCCTCGAGATTCAGCCCACATTGAGCCCACAGCGAGGTTCGCGGCGAAAAACGGAGTCCAACGAGACCAAGATCACCCGAATCGGAGCTCGGATGGAGAAGATACGAGCTTTCGAAGATGGCACGAAAACCGAGGCGGCGGAGGACCGCCGGCTACCGGCGGCGGACGGCAGCGGCACGGCCGCAGGCGGCGGCGCGCGGGACGCGCGACCCAGGCCCGCGCGCGGGGGGGCCTGCAGCCCAGGCGGGCGCGCGGCCCAGGCGCACGCGGGCGCGCGGCCCAGGCGCACGCGGGCACGCGGGCCTGCTGGCCCTTGCCCCGGTCCACCGTGGACCGGGTGGTCCACGGCGCGGTCTGCGGACCGCGTGGGCGTTTCCCACGCGTTTCTCGCGGTCCACGGCCCTATTCCGTGGACCGGAGCGCGATCGGATGGCCCAGAGAGCTCCCGGTCTTGATCCGACGGTCAGGAGGGTTTCTTGGCCTTGTTAAAGAGTCCTAATCCCTTTCTAAACGTGTTTTAACCTATGATTAAGCCTTAAAAAGGCTAACAGAGGGACGTGTGGTTGTTTTCTCGCCGCCGTACGAACCAGAGGAGAGAGAGAGAGGGGCGAGGGCGCTGTGAGGGAAGGAGCAGGAGGCTCCTGGACAGCGGTCGCCAGGCTCTTCAGGGGTTCAGGGGGGTCTCCAAGAGAGAGAGAGCTTTTGTGAGGGGAACTTCATGTGAGAGAGAATTGGGTGTATAAGGGTTGAGGGTGAGGTCTCCTCTTGTAAAATTTTCTTTTCATAGTGAAGTTTGCATGCTCCGTGGAGGCGAGCCCTTTTGTGGCTGATCCACGTATTTTGATTGTTTTTTCTTTTTGTTTTGGTTCTTCTTTCTTCCTGCTGCATCGCGTGGTACTGAAAGGATCTTGGGAGGTGGTGTCCTGGCCAGACATCCACCCAACAAGTGGTATCAGAGCAAGGCAGTACAAGGACGCAGATTGGGTGGATGTCTGGCCAGGACACCACCTCCCAAGATCCTTTCAGTACCACGCGATGCAGCAGGAAGAAAGAAGAACCAAAACAAAAAGAAAAAACAATCAAAATACGTGGATCAGCCACAAAAGGGCTCGCCTCCACGGAGCATGCAAACTTCACTATGAAAAGAAAATTTTACAAGAGGAGACCTCACCCTCAACCCTTGTACACCCAATTCTCTCTCACATGAAGTTTCCCTCACAAAAGCTCTCTCTCTCTTGGAGACCCCCTGAACCCCTGAAGAGCCTGGCGACCGCTGTCCAGGAGCCTCCTGCTCCTTCTCTCACAGCGCCTCACGCCTCTCTCTCTCTCCTCTCGGTTCGTACGGCCGCGAGAAACCCGAAAACCATCCTCTCTGTTTCGTCTCAGGCCTTTTTAAAGGCTTAAACCTGGTTTAAACTTGATTAGAGAAGGATTAGGACTCCTTAATCAACCCAAATCACGTCCCAGACCGTCCGATCAAGACCGGGAACCACCCATGCCGTTGGATCGCGCTCCGGTCCACGGAATAGTGCCGTGGACCATGAGAAACGCGTGGGAAATGCCCACGCGGTCCACAGGCCGCGCCGTGGACCACCCGGTCCACGGTGGACCGGGGATGGGCCAGCAGGCCGCTGGGTCGCGCGTCCCGCGCAGGCCTGGGCCTGGGTCGCGCGTCCCGCGCGGGCTTGGGTCCCGCGTCCCACGCGGACCTGGGACGCGCGTCCCGCGCGCCGCCGCCTGCGGCCGCGCCGCTGCCGCCCGCCGTCGGTCGCCGGCGGTCCTCCGCCGCCTCGATTCTCGTGCCAACTTCAAAAGCTCGTATCTCCTCCATCCGAGCTCCGATTCAGGTGATCTTGGTCTCGTTGGACTCCGTTTTTCGCCGCGAACCTCGCTGTGGGCTCAATGTGGGCTGAATCTCGAGACGTCAAATCTTAACATTCAATATGCTTTATTTTCCATTAATTTTGGACATGATCTGCTGTGGATCTTTGTAATTTGTGGTTAGCTTTTAATGTTCTTTACTTATCAATTAACATTTCATCATTTGCATTTAACATATCACATCATATATCTTCTTTGATAGTGACAGCAAGTTTAACAACAATTAATATAGACTGTCGTCGCAAGGCTCCGGAAGGAAGGTGAGATCGGTGCTGGACCGAGCTGGAGCGCTGCTAATGATCAAATTGGTGTGAGCCACAAGTGAACCTACAAAAAAAGTCTTATGACTGGTGGGGTACCCTCCGATTTAGAACCCACCAATACTTAAGTCAACCAGAGACTTGAGAACTAATAGTGAAAATGGAAAAACTAGAAGGCAAGAAAAGGGATTTTGGATGAGCGAAGTGGAGACTTTTGTTCCCTTCAGTGGGAGAACTGAAAAAAATTCAGCAGAGTCTTGCCTCCATGGGTTCTGACTTACTTTATGGAGGCTACCCTACTCTTTATATAGAGGGGGCTTCCATAGGCCGTTAAGAGAGTTTGTTAGACCGTTAGTTATAACAGAATGGCCAGCTGTATGGAGATCGTGGATTTTTTATCTTCGTGGAGATTAGCTATAGTATGGCTGGAAGACAACTGCTATTGAGTTGGTTGGCAGCTGTAAGGCAACTGTCTGTGTGTTTTAGAATCATATCGGTCACGTCGGTCTTGGTACAATGTCCTATATGATAGATCAGTAAACAACCGATCTGATCATGTTTCATCAGGAACTAACTCTGGTCTGTTCAAATTGTTATAGAGTTAAGTTGAAGGTTAATGCAGATAGGTAATAGCCAACTTGACCTACAAATGTATTCTGATTAATATAATTCTCAAATGACTTTGATGCTACCACGTGGCTTGACAACGAGATCGGTTTATATATACCAACACAGACAGTTTTAGGCTTATGTCGACCTATAGTTTATGCCATTATGAGGTTGTCTATATGTATTGCCATAACTGCTACTAACATTTGTCACTGCTCCATGCTTGTTTTAAATAATTTATATGCACTTTTATGCTGAAATTATCCTAAATTGCCCCCAAACGACTACTTTTGGCACCCTAATGTATGCTTTCTCCAAGTTGACAAAGACCATTTGTTGTTTCTTTTCTTTTATCAAAATCTTGCATCAGTTTCCTGAGCATGAGTTAGCTTCTATGGTTGATCTTCTTGGGCGTGCGACTGAGTTGGTTGTCTAAGATTCTCATAACCTTATTTTTTAATTATTTTGTTTTATCATCATTCCCACAATTCCACAGCTCATTATCCAATAAATCTTTCTTTATGATCTTTATTTTTATAGATTGGTATCAGAATACTTCTTATCTGATCATTTGGCAATCTCTTAACTCTAAATTCTCCTTTAAAAATAGTGTCAAATTGGTGAGAAATTGAACCTAAATTCAATATACAGGCTGGGTGTTGATCATGGCATTGGAATTTTGTATTTTCATATCATTTGTCTTGCATTGCAATGAACTGCCATACAAAATTCTGATTATAAATTAAAATCAAATGCCAATTTGTAGACCAGTTTTTCTATGAACAACTACTTTATAATTTATGCAATCTAATAGTTGTTTCCTTTCATCTTGAGAAACAATATTTCAATGTCTATCTTGCAGGTGTATGTCAGACCAGCTGGCAGTTATGTTATGGACCAGTTAGAACTACGTCGAGTTGCATTTTGTCCAGGAATTGGTGTCTCAGAAAGTGCAGATTGTGTGGTATTAGTTAGTAAATTTGCAATACCAGCAGGCTTGCATGCAGCTGAAGCTGTTCTTTCAAGACAACAGGTATATTGATCTTGTTTGCCATTTTCAATAAACATTTCAGCAAAGTTTTGTATCCTAGTTCCAGACCTTATACTAGGTCGAATGGTACCATCCTGACACTTGGAACAAATTGGCATCCAGGTGATGCACCTGGTTGCCTTTTTTTCTTTGTTTTGATTGTTTTTTCCATTTTTCGTTATTTGAATGATTGTCTAGAGGGTTTTTAGGTTTTGTTCATCAAAATTTAGGATTAGGGTAGGTTGCGCTTGTGGTACTATTATTGGTATCAGTTTTTCCTTTCCACTTCTTTTGCTTTCTCTCCTATTTTCATCTCTCCTCCATGTGTGAAACCAGGCAAAAAGGACACAAAATGCTCAGGCTTTTCTTTAGTTGGTACCAGTTGGTACTCGCTGATCCCATTACCAACTCGTCCAGGACCCACTGGCATATACTGGGATTCCAGTTTATAGGACCACAGATCCCATAGCAGTCCCAGGACCTGGCCTCTCATTGGTCCGATCCAGTACAGCAGAGATCAGCCTGGTTTGAATCCTTTAATCAAAGACATTAGTTGTTAATCTTGTATTTGCTGATGATTTCTTTGTGCTTGTGAGTTGTAGGTGGAGGTTATACCTGACTTTGGTGCTGTGGTTCTGCCAATGGTGAAACATCCATTTGTTGTGGGATTTCTAGTTGCAGAGCTTCCAAAAGTTGATATGGGAATGTTTGCAAACACGATCACAGATGAACAACAATTACAGTTCAGCTCATCTAAAGATGGTTCATATGGGTTACCACCATCTTCTGATAAGAAAACCTGGGAAATTCAGGTTTTCAAAGAAGATTTGATGAAAGCTCATCCTCAGTTTACTAGCAAAAAAAGATCGAGAGCTATTATGATTTCTCGATCTTTGGCTATGGCATATGTCATGGATCAGGTAACTTCTAAGCATAGGTTTGTTATTTGTCACATTCACAACAACATTTGCAAATCATAACCACTAACTGAACCAGAATGGCCTTTCATTCCTAATAGGTTATTTTACTGAGCCTATCTTTATTTTCCATTTCTGTTGAAGCCCACTAGGAGGCATTGCAAACCAAACTACAGTCCGCTTATCCATTGTCAATCTGCATTATAATCTAGTGCTTAGCTGTAAAATATGCTAACTTGATAGCTAAAAAGAAAGGAAGGACTTACATATCAAGATGTAGTGAGTGGCTCACCTGGTACTCAATACCGAGCCAATGCTGGATGCTGATACTAGCTTGGCATGGGCGGGCACTTGAAAGTTAAAACCATGATGCAATGACATACTTTGCAGTTTGAACCCTTTTTCAAATGGTTAGCTGTCAACCTGAGACACAGCCTTCCTTTTTTCCATCAAGCCTCAGGATCCACAATGGCATTATAACTATGGAATGTAAAGAAACAAATAAAATTTTGCTAAATCAAGTTATAAAACCAGTTGTCACAAGATGATTGGGAAAACAAACAATAAACAGCAAAACATCCAAAAATGAACAAGGGGAAAGGAGAGTCTCATATTCAAAGGATTGTTTCTTAAACTCTTTGATGATCTTGAGTTTGTTGAGAAGCATATCAATGCATCTTCTTGACTCTTCAGGAGCATTTCTGTTCATCCTCGAGCATTTGTTTTTTCAGTTTAGGCCATAACCTTCAAATGGTAGCTCATGTTTAAGCGTGAAGCCTGCTTGACATTTAAATAGCACAACCACGTTTCTGTTCTATGGGGAAGAAATAAATTTGGCCCCAAAGGTTTAAGAAGAGTCAATTACATAGAAGAAGCCCAAATATTTTGTTGAGATGAAAAAGATAAGGTAATTTCATCTTTCATTTTGAAGCCTCATTACAATTGATCATTTGCTTTCTTGAAATTTTCTGGTGAAAGGAGCTTTCTCTAGCTGCTCAAGCCAGTTGTACAATTGAACCTTGAGGGGAGATACAGTTTTGAAATGTTTTATCATTGTCAACGAAATATACTATAGCATGTCATAGTGGTTGGAGTTGAGAACTCTTTGATTCCCTAGCCTGAGAACTCTTTGATTTCCCTAGCGTGGCTTATCCATCTTTACTATCTCATTCAGTTCAATCATCATCAAATATTTCAAGAAAACTCTTGTCATGATTTCATCTATGTCAAGGATTATATAATTTGGTGTTGTTTTCATATCAAGTTAGCGGTTGGTTTTGATGTGTATGGTTGTTAGACCTATTTTAGTTCTACTTACAAATAAGTGACTGATATAGGCCTCCACCTGAAAATTGGCATAAGTGTTTGATTGATTCAGAATTTCAGTGATGAGATAATGGAAGAGAAATTAATATTTATAAAAATAAAACTGCAAGGGGTGGTTAATAGTGGTGACAATTGGACATGTTTGTTGTTAACCATCTCTTATTATTCTTTCTTCTGTTTCTTTGATGATTGGACTACAAGAATGTAGTGAAGATAGATTCACTGAAGAAATACCTTCCCAAGTCCTCCAATCATTCTGTCCAAAAGGAGTTTGAGAGAGAGAATTTGGCAGCATTAATATTGACCATAATATGGCCTTTGGTTAGGACCGAAATACAGACATGATTTGTTAGCATGCGATTTATCCTTGAATGTATTCATTTTTGCTTTATTTGGCTTGATTGTCTATTGATGCTTGGTCCTTAAAATATTAATTTCATTTTCTGTTTTTGGTTAACAATTGTGTTTACACTGGTGTTTAAATTTTATGACCTGCTCTATTTTTCATTCTTTCCAGAAAACGATGCTTCTCCAACAAGCATCTTGGCAAAATAATGCCAGAATGAGTCATCTGGTTGAGCAAGTCAGTCTCGCTGCACACAGAGTTTAAGTTATAATACTCACAATGTGGCTCTTCTAATTTAATAGTTCTAACAGATCCGTGGACCTCTTTCTAGCATCAGAGCTCTGAGCAAAATGTTATCTGTTCATACAAAGAGAAGTGAGGTTTGAAAAATTAAAATCACAAAAAAAAACATTCATTTCTGGGATCTTTTATCTAGCAGGAGGTTAATATCCATGTTTCTGACAGATCTCTTGTGATATCATTGATGACATACTCATTCAAGGTGATCATATGAAAGACGCCTTACAACAACTCCAAGATGCTGTTTACCTTACCAAGGTTAACTTCCCAGCCATGTACCAAATTATTTATTTTCTGATTTTTGATGGCATTGTTTCCCAGAAATACGGTCCATGCCACTGTATGAAACTATATAAAAATTTTGATATTGGTGTAAATCAGAAGGGCAGCCTAGCGCACGAGTCTCCCACCGCTACTAGATCTAGGGAGGATTATATATATCCAGCCTTATCCTTGCATGCCGAGAGGCTATTTCCATGTTTCAAAACTTTGCCACAAAGGTCACCATGGAGCAACCTTACCATTGTGCCAAGACTCATCCTATGATATTGGTTCAAATTGTTGTGGTAAAATTTGAAATCCTTTTATACCAAATGAGAATTTATGTTGATTAAGGGAGAAATATGTTTTTGATGTTTGGCTGGATAGATCCCTTGGTCAGCACTTAGAGAGTTTATTCCCACACCTAACATAGTTAAAACAATTACCTTTTCCTAAAAAATGGTGTTTTCTTAATCCTTGTAAGAGACAATTTAATTGTATTGAGGAATACCAACCTTGACATTTGGAAAATTTATCAGTATCTTTCTATATGTACTTCCATAAATTTTAGTAGGGTTCATCAGAAAATGGTTGCATGTTTATATGTAATTTCACTAGAAGCTTGTTTCTTCCTATCATTGTGTTTACTCTTGTCAACATTGTTTGGTTAAAACATTCTGGTTTATTGAAATGCACACAAAAATCTTTAGTTAATCCATATTCATTCAAATCTCCTGATATCAGTGGTGTTGAAAATTGTCACTTTCTGTCCCATAGTAAATACTTGTTTCATCGCTTTTCAGTGCATGTTGTGCAGGCCAATATAGTGCAGTACAATGAAAAAACATTGAAGAAAATGCATGACTCACCGTCCAGCCATCCAGAATCATCTAGGTCTCTGTTATCCAATTATGATTCACGAGAAAGTGGAAACTGTAGTACGCAAAATGTGGATTCATTGCTGCCACCAGGCTCTGAAAAGGACATTGAGATGCCCATGCCACCTCTTTGGCTTGCACCCCTACAACAACACAATATTAGGTAATATTGTATATTAATTGATACTTTGATACCCTTTACATGTAAACCTTCCAAAATTTGGCTGCATTCACTCTACTTTATGGTTTAGGTGCATTAAAATAGCATCTAAATTCCTTAGTTAGGCTACCACTTTTTTGATGGGGTTTAGGTTTTTCTAATAAAAAAGTAAATATGGATAAGTAAAATTGTGTAGATCTATCACATAACCTTATCTTGTGAATGATAGCTTATGCCTACATTTTATATCACAAGCAATTCAGCTATTACCCTGTAGAGACATATCAAGATATGAGAGTGTATCAATTGCTGAATGTTAATGTATGTGACATACTGCTTGCTGTATCAATAAATGGTACTAATTCATACTCTGGAATGGCTGATGTATTCCCTTGATATGGCCTATTTAGTCTCCAAATTTGTTTGCTATGTTGTTGCATAAATATGCTAGCCTGTTGATTTAAATGCGGTAATCATCCTATTTGATATGTGCTGAATTTTTTTCGTTTGCTCTTCACATAACTTGCAATAAAAGATAATTGAAAAACTATGTGTTTACATTAACAATTGAAATGTAGTTAAGTTACTGGAATTCAATGGCTTGATAATTGATGCTAAAGATTATGATGCATTCAAGATAACATATCTACTACTGGCATTAACTTGTAAATGAAGAAGAAAAAATTGGCATATTATTAAACAACCATGACCATGTTTTTGATAAAATGTAGCCCCTTACCTCAATACTTTGGAACTAAGATGCATTTTTTTTTTTTAATCAAACTTTTGGGCTTTACAGTATTTGGATAAAATAAATTTTATGAGCTTTTAGGATTTGCAAAATACCTCAACATTTAAAATGAATTGACGTTAAAGTTTTGGAATTTGAAATAAAGCTATAAAATCAACATTTTATGTTAAGAAATTTGAATTTTTGAATATTTTTATTGAAATCAAATAGGGGATTGTTCTTTATCCACATACATCTACTTAACAGGTATTCATACAAATAAATTTGTTTTCAGCAGTCTGTTTATCCATCAGTAGCCTACCTCCTCCTTGATTATTCGCACTCTCAAATGGTGGAAAATGTGGGGGAAAAAAAAAGGAGGTTCAGAAAGCTTTCTGATTGTATCAGACAATACTCATCAGTTTGGGATGGTTTGGGACCAGTCCACCCAAATCCCAATACCCATTGATGCGATGCAAGAAATGATAATATAGACATTTTTCTTTTATTGCAACTTAAGTTGCCAGTGAGGTAGGCCCTTTTTGGGTTAGCTAGAGGTCTCCAATCATCCATTCTGCAAGAACTGGAGATTATAGTCAAAGATAAGCTAAATTCCATGCAAGGAAAGCATGTTTGGCAAGTCAAAGTAGTCTAAGTTTATATAAACTCTATCAATAAACCAAAGAAACTCCAGAATGTAATTTATAGTTCTACGAGGTTTTCAAGCAGCTGTAGAAATTCTATTTATGGCATGAAAATAAATAGGTTAAGCAACAAAAAGTAATCAAAGATTCAAAGATCCAAACTCATCGTGGAAATAATTATACACTGGTTAATGGTAAGCAAATGATCCAAACTCTCTGATGATATTGTTCCATACAATAAAAAGTGATCAAATTCAGCCAGCAAAATCTGAGTTGTTAAAACATTATGGAAATCATAAAATCAACTTCAGGAAACTTGCTTTAGTCCACAGATTGGCTGCTTAAACATACTCGTGTATCAAGGGAACTTCTTCTTCAAAGCCTTATGGTTTCTTCATATATCCATTTAGGAATTCATTTTCATGTCCACTTGGAGAGTGATAGAGAGAACACAATATTGATGGTTACAATAACAAAGGCACCCAACTAAAGGTGGTTCAACAAAGTTTGGTCTACAGAAATAGAACTCATTTTGCACATATATAAGGTGCCAAAGAAATATTTTGATCAAAATTCAAATTAGTTCAACTCTTTTTGCACCTTCTAACTCTATATAATAACATCAACATGCAATATGCTTAGAACATTGATAAACTAGCAGAAGTTTTCTTAATTATAAAATTGGTTATATTTGGAGGCTAAGTGCACCCGCCTAAGCAACTAAAATGGTCATCCTTAGATAATTAGGCCCTTCTTTATCTTGATTCTGAACCAATTCTTCTTTCTCAAGTTCAATTATCATTTTCCTTAACTTGCTAGCATTATTCCATCTATACGGGTAGGTTTTTTGGACCATGTTATAGGCCATCAAAATTAGAGATCTTTGCATAACCAATTCTGACATGTCCTAAGACTCAAAAGTTGTTTGAATCCTGAGTTCATGACTGTCATAGTTACTTAGGGGGTGTTTTGTTCGCAATTGGAATCGGAATCAGAATCGAAATGGTAATGGATTGGAATCGAAATTGGAATGGCCAAATCATCCGAATTGTTTGGTTTGTGATCGGAATCGGAATTGAAATGGATGATTTCCATTGTTGTTGTTTGGTTCATGCAAAGATAGGAATCGAAGTCAACTTAAATTTTTATTTTTATTCTTAACTAAAATTTTTAAAAATTAATTATTTTAAAATTTAATATTAAATAAAATTTAAACATAATTATAATATCTTTAATTTTTTTTTAAAAAAATTATCATTAAAAAAAATGTAGATAGCAAATATTATTTCATCATGAAAATATTATTTTATAAAAAAAAAAAACCAGCCCTAAACCAACACCCCACACAAAACCCCCACCCCCTCCCCCGGCCCTGGCCCTGCCCCTGCCGCTCGCACCCCACGGTCCCTCCCCTACCCCAGCACCGTGTCTGCCACCCTTCCACTCTTCTTCTCTCCGATGTCTCCTTCCTCTCCTCCTCCTCCTCCGATTGTTGAAAACCTCGCTCGATCTATCGATCGATGGAGGCAGCGGCACTGTCGCGCATTGGGCTCGTCGGACTGGTGGTGATGGGCCCAAACCTAGCCCTCAACATCGCCCAAAAGGGCTTCCCGATCTCTGTCTACAACCACACCGCCTCCAAGGTCGACGAGACCGTCGGCCGTGCGGTGGCGGAGGACGGCTCCCCCTCCCTGGCCACCACTCCCTCCGTGATTTGGTCCTCTCCATCACTCGCCCTCACTCCATCATCATCCTTGTCAAGGCCGATGCCCCCATCGACCAGACCATTGCCACCCTCTCCCAGTTCATGGAATCTGATGACTCCATCATCAACAGCGGCAACGAGTGGTATGAGAACATCGAGCGCCGCCTCCGCGACGCCGCCGCCCGTGGCCTCCTCTACCTCGGCATGGGCATCTATGATGGGGAGGTCGCCGGCGAGGGCCTCCAAGGAGGAAGGAGAGCAGATGAGGAAAATGATTTTTTTTTATAATCACATTCTCCTGGAATGAGATTTTGACTCCGTTGGGATGAGTCCAGATTGGATTATGAAAGGAATGGATCATTCTCATTTCTCTCTGGAATAGGAATTGGAATGGGACTCCCCCCAATCAAGCAGTTGGAATAGGAGCCATCCATTTCGATTCTAGGAGCCATCCATTTCGATTCCCATTCTAGGCCTTAATTACCCCAACCAAACACCCCCTTAATGTAGATGCAAAAGTGACATTGAAATCTGAGACATTCTTAAGAAAACCAAATAATAAAGCAATGCTTAGCAAAAAGTCTATGAAAAACCACAGCCAGCCTCTAATTACAATCCAATTGCATCTTGAACATAGCCTATTATAATAATAAGACAACACTATGGTGTTGCCTCATATATCACTTGGTCCCAACATTCGCTTCAAAAGCCAATTCCTTCTATCCTCAACATTTACTTTGACTTAACCTAATTACTATGAAAATGTTTGATATAATAGAAGTGAGCTACACAGCTTAATTCGTAACTTACTATGGTTAAATGAATGTAAATCTTTCATTGGAAACAACTGACTTTTAAAAATATCACCAATACATCAACTTGTCATTCCAATAACTAGTCTAATGGTTGACGTAAATGCAATTTTAGAAATTAGTGCAAGTGTTGCATGTAATATAAAATTTGTTACAAAGGTTCATTTATGACCTTTTGTCCATATCATCCTCATTGCTAATGCAACCCAAGCCGCATATATCCTCCCCAGTATTTAGATGAGGCCACTCATCATCCTGGTTGCTGGTGCAAATAAGGCCACTCATAAACCTCAGGGTCCATTCATTATACTTCGCCAACATTAGACATATCCTTACCTATAATTTAGATGAGACCCCCTAGGCAGAGGTTGCTCCTCAATAATTCAAGTAAGGCACTCATATACCACCTGGCTCAAGATTCACTTTTAATAGGGTCTTTTTAGGTTAATAAGATCTCAAATAGTTCACTAGAAAAAGCTGCAATGAGAATGAATGCTAATATAAATCTTTTTGATATGCAAATTTTCAAACTGGAACTCATAAACACAAGTTCAAAATATCAAGACAAAACTCATCAATTTTCCCATTTTTCAATTAAAGATTAAAGATATCAGTTTAACTAGCATAGAGCATTAACCTCCCAAAAGAAATGCATTAGGATCTATTATAAATTATAACTAAGTATAGATCTTAAACTAATATGGAAGTTGTTTGTGGAGTCCAAGAAATCCAAAGAAATGGAAGTATGAAAAGCTAACTGATATTTTGAAGTTTCAAAACAAAACCTAGTTGGGAAAAATTCAACTATTAAAGATATCTCAAAATTCAGATTCAAGGATCATTTAAACTCCAAGATTTTCAAAAGTAGCTAAACTTTGGGGTCCAAAAGAAGACATAAGCTTGACTAGAAATTTTGTAGAAATCCCAAGTTAACTGAAATTCAAGCCATAGTTTTCAAATTTATACAAAAGTCAGAAACAAAAGGTAGTTTCTTTTTCAAAAGAATGGAAATTGTAATACTTTGGCAATAGAACCCTTAAAATCCATAGCCCGTGCCTCTTCTCCTTCTTCTTCCTTCTCTTCCTAGACCAGCCCCACTTTCTATCCTTTCTCTTCCTTGGCTGATCCTCCTTGCATCTATTTATATGCAAGGTAGGTCAGTTTCGCAAGTGGGGACCAATAAGTCACTTCGCTTTCTTAAGTTGGTTGCTTAAGTTGTTTGGTTCCTTTAGGTCACATATGTGAGTTAATTGGATTAGCTGGTCAACCAAGCTGGTGACTTAGCAAGTCAAACTGTCCTCTTCTTCATTTTATTTTCATTTTTATTTGCACTTACTTAAGACACTGCACGTAAATAAGGCAGTACCTCCCCACACCCCAACAGCCCCTCCACCCCACTCCCCGGTGCCCAAAAAAAATATAACTCAAGGAAAATACTATTTAAATTCCTTTAGAACAAGAAGTTGAATTTCCAACTTCAGTACAAATTACAGTTTTTTGATGTCAGATTAAAATATCAATTTTATAATGCTAGTTTATTTCTTAAATATTAAAAGCTTATAAATTTTGTTATATCATATATTGTTAAAACCTGAAAGTCCAGTTACAAATTTCTTATAGATTAGTCTTCAAAGCATGTCACAAAAATAATGCTAAAACATACTTAGCACATTTAACAAAGGGTTCGTTTTCCTCCTCATAGATAGACTCTAGTTTAGGTATATGATAGGTTGTCACAAGCTCTTGACTAAATCAACCATCTATAAGTTGAAGCTGAGTTTCTGACCAAGGCAACTCTAGCCCTAGAGAACTTTCATGCTAGACAACAAATGGCAGGTTAGAAAAACCAGAATTACTGGTTATAATTCTCTAGCTCTTGTAACTGGTGAACATCCTTAGCTCGCTATTATCAAGGTAATATTCTCAAGACTGCTGCAATCTGAAGATGGAAAATTAGATGGTATGTTCTAGAACTGTATGACTGTGAATGTACTTTCTTTAAAAAAAAAAAAGAAAAAAAAAAGAAAAAAAGAAGATAGAATGAAAGAAAGAAATCTTAATAGACCTAGTTGATGAAAGATTAATACAATAAGCTTCACAGATGCTTCTGTGTGTCTCCTACATTTATTCAGATTCCATTTGTGTGTACGAATACATTTTTTTGCTCTACAAGCATTAGAATTTTTCTGCTGTTCCATTTTTTCATGGTCTTGATTCCAAAAGGAGTTTATTGGTTCTAAATTAGTCATGTGCTAGTTTTTGGCATCTATCATTTACTAGATTACCATAAATATATCTTCTGAAGTTCTCTCAGGTGTGCAATAACATTTGGTTGTGTTCATTGTTTATGTCAGGCAGACCATGCACTATCTCTGATGTCTTGACAGATTTGATTGGTGCTGCAGTACCTCTTGCTAATAAGCAGCAGCGTTTGCTAGAGTTCAGTGAACTGTCTCATCCATTGCAAGTCGCTGTCGAGGAATCTGCTCTGAGACGGGCACTTAGTAATCTTATAGAAGGGGCTCTATTGCGTACACATATTGGTGGTAAAGTTAAAGTATATGCAGCCAAAGCGCCTGCTGGTGGTGCCCTAATTGTAATCGATGATGACGGACCTGACATGCATTACATGGTACTGAGAGAACATTTCATTCTGCTTTCTTTGTTTATTGCATTGTCAGATGTCATCAGTATTCATTTCTTCCAGAAATTCTCATGGAGCATTTTAAACATGGTCTTTCTGCTTTTTAATCATTATCATGCTAAAACCTTTCTGCACTTGAGATTATAAATACTGCTTCTGGGGCAAATGGATGCATGTGAGAAAGAAAGAATGGATGGCTGTGATCTCCTGAGTAATTAGAGAATTGCATCATTACCTACATCACTTGCCCATGCTTTTGCCCAGAACAACTTTATATCTACAACCAAGGTGATGTCAAAGTAAAACAAAAGCGGTCTATTCTCTTAAAGATGGGAATGCGGGGGAGTCTTCTATTTGGATCTCTAAGCATGTGCCATACATGTGATTAGACAACATCCATGCTCATATATCATCACACTCCAAAGCTATTTCATTATTATAATAGAGATATTCTGACCATTGCTATGATCTGTTTGCTTATCTTTATCTGGTTACAAGTTAAAGTTTTTCTTGTCCTTCCTAAAACAATGAACATTGTAGTGTAAATTCAGGCATTAAGTGAAGCAGATATCAAAAATTTCGTTATTTCCTTTATGCTGTTAATATTAAAAGAAAAAGTAATATATATGAGCAAATTATGCCAGGGGCATCAAGTTACAATTGAATTTATATGAGGTATACTTCTTAAGTTGCCATGATTGCTTATGTCAGTTTTATAGTGATCTCAATACAATACCAGCAAATTAATATATTTCCTGCCATCTTCCACTTTGATGTTGCTTACAGACCCAGCTGCGTTCTCTCGCACCATTTGGTACTGGTCTCTTTTCAGATGGTATGGTTGAGGACAATATGACATGGAACTTCGTTGCAGGACTGACCGTTGCTCATGAGATCCTAGAGAGTTATGGTTGTGTTGTACGTGTCATTTCACCTCTGACACCTGATACTGCCCTTGGGAGTGGTGGGACTCGTATTGAACTGTGGTTGCCTGCACTGCACTCTGATTCAATGGAGTCAGCTCAAGAAGGATAATTGGTGTGAGAACCATCCTTTGTGGCATCTGATTTTTGGAAAGCATGGTTGTTGGACCTCCCTCCAGCATGCTTTGGTGGGGAGTAATTAGGTTTTTGGCAATCTTAGTAACCTTTGTATAGGTTTTTACACATTATTTCTGGTTCATCTTCATGAAATTATGTGAGTAGAGTTGATGAGCGCAAAGTAAAGCACGCTGGTGCCAAAGCACACAATGATATATCCAATTCAAAATTCTGATAATGTAACAAAGACCTTCAATTTTCTTTTCACAAAATAAAGTTCCATGCATCACTTAGTCTAATCTCATCATGGGTATGGGGACATTATACAGGTGAAAATAGATCGGAAAATATCTGTTCTGATCCATTCATATATCTTAATCTATCTGGAGGATACACTTTAATATCTCACTAAAATCTGTATTTGTATTTATATTCATTAAGAAAAAAAGATACGGATATAGATAGATATAAGTCCAATCTATATCGAAATATCCAATTATTGTTGTAATACTATTTAATCTTATATAGCACTTACAAACTTTTAAGGCAAATAAATATTTATATTAGGTTCGACTTTATTTACCTTCCACTAGTTCATATTTTTGATTGGTGACCATAAAGTCTAACATATGCAACTTGTATATGTATTTATATCGATATTTTCAATATCCATTTTGTATCTATATCTAATGGATATGAATTTTGCACCCATTGATGTGATCCATATTCATCAAATGAAATGGGGGCATAGATACGGACATAGACATGCTAATATCCTATTCTATGTTTTAGTCCCGGACGTGGAGAAGAGGGGATGTGGAATAGCTATTCATTCGGGTAAAATGCAGTTGAAAGGGCCTTCAATTTGATGCAAGACTGGGACAATTCGAGAATGGGTCTGAAGCAGGCATCACTGCATGGAAAAGCTCAATGATATAGTTTCCAAGTATAATCAATGAACTATATAAAAAATTGTGAGAAATCTAATAATAGAATTGTATGTTATATATTTTGGGCAAAATGTAAGGTTTGGGTTCGAGATGGATTGGGTTTGTAAAAATCAAATCCATATCCTAACATGATAAACGACCAAGCCAGATAAATGTTTAGTGGGCCCAAACTTTGAGCCAAAAGTTACATTGGTCTATGTTTAAACCTATGAGAAAGTTTTTGTATATCGCATGCGGTGCAATAAAATTGATGTGAAGTGCACCATCCAATCATATTGAAATATGTAGCCATTACTTTTCAATACATATTTAATGTATTCTATTTTATCGTTTGAAATTTTGAATGACAAAAATGTCTCTCATATTCTGAAAAGATTATGACATCCTTGGACCATATTATGATATCTTGTAGTGAAATTATATCTTCTTATACATAAGATGTCGTAACTTTTCTTTCAGAAGTTATAAAATAGAAAGAATATTTTTGTCATTGAAAATTTATGAAATTTTTAAATGATGAAAATATCTTTCCATTTTTTATGACATTCTATGTCCAAATTATGAGCATGAAGTCATAATTTGATCGTAGGATGTTATAATATGGCTACATGATGTCATAATTTTTTTAATAAGTGAGAGATATTTTTATCATTCAAAATTTCAAAAGAAAATATGAAACTATAGATATTAAATATATATTAAAAAATAATAGTTACGTAGTCTATGATATATTTTTTCTATATTGAGTGCAGTGTACAAAGAACTATTACTCTTAAACCTATACATGAACCTAACGACAAAAAAGATGAAAAAACCTACACCTGAACCACAAGTGTGCACATCAAGGCCAGGTAGCGCCAGAGGTGAATACCAATCTATGGGCCATCATGACCAGAGGTTATCGACAGGCAAGGTAATGCCGAGGTTATAAAATATTATGTCGCTTATTTTGCATAATGTTTCAATGCTATGCTCACACTTTGAAAATATGGAAATTGTTGCCTTTGGTATCTATTTCAGTGAAGTTCTGCACAACTAGTGGAATTATTGTGATGTGGCAATTCTTTTTTCCCCGAACTTGATGTTGGATTCGAACATGAAATTGGTCCTACTTGGTGAAAAAGTCAAATTGGTCTCAAACTTTTTTTTTTCACTTAAAATCTATTTGGATATTCTTATAAAAATATTATTAAAAAAATCATTTTTTTATACGAAAGATGCAACCCAAACCCTAAGGCCTAGCCCTCAACTCAACCTCACCCATCCAGATTGCAATCTAATCTGACATGACCTACAAATCCCGCAATGACTTAGAGATTGACACATTAGACTACTAAAATTGTATGATCTAAGCCCATGTATAAGATCATTTTTGGTCTAATGAGGGTTTCACCACTGCTTGACCAATGGATCGATTCTGGATTCGGGTCAGACCAAGGTCACTTGACCAACTTGCATTCAACCCTCTTAACACGGATTCTATTTTTATTCCCCTTTTTTGGTACAATAACATAGATTCTCCTTCAACACGTCAGATGATATCTAATGCCTACCTCTTGAATCTATCCAAACTACGTGTGAAAAGCGGTTGTTTGAAGTCAAACGGACCAAATTCCCACCTAATTCTTCACAATTCCACCAGCCGTTCGTTTCCTTCCCTACCGTCCCGTCCAAGCCAATCCAATGCCTTGCCAAAGGGGAGGAATTCCGTCAACTCGTCCCCACGTTGAACAATTGAAAGAAAAAGTAAAACATAGTACAATGGTAGGAGGGAAGATAGGCTCAAGCACATCCTTAGGATTGTTATTGGGATGCAATTTTAGCTAACTCACTCGACATCTGATCTGATTAAAATTTTGAGTGGATATATATTTTAAAAATATATATATTTAAAATAAATTTGAATTGGATATGGATAAAGATATTCTCTATCCCAAATTCGATCCGATATAATCTTAATTTAATTTTTATTTTAAAATTATAATTATTTTATAATATTTATATTTGGAGTTCCTTATCCGATCCAATCTGATCTCTCTTATTTATCTAATCTGATCCGATCAGTATCTGTATTTGACTCGATCCAAAATGGATATGGGATGGTTATGGATATGAAATTTATAATTATAGAATGGATATTGATATTGGTCGATCCGATTCATACTCAATTAGTTTCGATCTCTATCGAGGAGTTCTATAAATATAATACTCTTATGTAATAAGAGCTGATGGATCCACCATTCCCAAAGGAATCATAGTTTCAATAGATGCTGATATCCCCAACTAATAGGTCTTCATTGGTTTCATTGTTTACACAGATAATAATTTAATAACCATTAGGATTGTACGGATAATAGGAACCAAAATAGTAACTACCATAATAATTATTATATATGATTGAATAAAACATAACAAAATTAATTAGAAGATAATTATTATTATTATATATTGAGATGCTGATTTTATGGCAAATTTAACTTTGGCAGATGATATAAATTTTTAGGCCGGTGACTTATAACTTGTTGGACACACAGCCATAATCCAATCTGATGGACGAGTTATTGGCCATACTTAAAATTGATGATGGTTACTAATATCTACAATATTTATACTCTGTTATTTATCAATAAAGATTTAGATTCCAACGGAACGTCCCATGAAACATCAAGATGAGATACTATCCCATTTGTGAGGATAGGACCATCCCACCATCATCCTAATATCCTTATTATAACATCTCCTGCATCAAGTATTTGAATAGGGTGGGATGATGGTACATCTCATTCTACAAAAAGATTGAGATAATCCAGTCCCATATGATTTAAAGTCTTGTTTATCAGTTCTATATCTTCTGCCTAAGATCATACGATGTTCTAGTTTTTCCAGACCCGTGAACCAGTGAACATTGTAGTGTTGCTGTTGGCCACTGGACTAAAAGCTTGGTTACAGTCCACTATTATCTTTGAACGTTATTTTTCCACCTATGGCCGGTCTTATTTCTAATATCACTGCTTAGCTGATTTAAGTTTTCTGGTCCTTGATGTTTAATACGGTGTGTTGGCCTATTTTCGTTGTGGTTACTTGATGTTTAGTTTGATGCGTTGTTTTATTACTTATGCACCATGAGATCCTCTGACTCTGTATTACTAGCTACAAGCTTCTCTTTCTCCCAAAAAACTAAAATTGTTTCTGGACTCTAATTTGACATGATTTGATCCAAATTATAATTGTAACTTTATTTGAATTAGGGGTTGTCGAAAGGCCAACTATTTACATGTTTTACCAGCAGGGTCCATGCAACTTTAGTCCACTTGTCTGCCCTCCGCCAATGTTTGCTGACCAAAGCATTACATTTGATCTGCTGCTCGACCGAGATTGCTTTCTGTCCGCATGTCCTGGCCTTGGCATTACTTCCAAATTTTCCAACTCCAGAATGTAAGCTTGTGGACCTTCTCAATAAAAAACAAGAATACTTTGTTTTTTCTCAAGATGCGTGCTTATCTTTTATTCTTGTTGTGATTAGAAAAGTATTTAACGCACATGTTTCTTTTCCTAAGGAATTAAAATATATATTCCCTGCTTGATTCTTCCATCGTCGTGGCAGTTGGCGATTGGTACAATGAGTGGGATGTAGGTGAGTATCATATGATAGATAGTTTAGTCATTCACTAGATATCACATCAGAAGGAATAGGGTAGGAAAATGTGGCTATATTCAATAATATATTTTTATTGTCTCAACTAGTGGCATTGTGTGACTCCTTTGTTTAATATTTTCATGTTAACTTTTGCATTTCTCTTCTTTCCCATGAGTTATACTATCCTACAGAGAGATCAGGATTATAATATGTTTGGTATAATTCCATTTGTAATCAAATATTGATGCACATTCATTAATAGAGGGAGAAGGAATTTAGAAGAAAGGCATACTATTTGTTACCCAACTATTAGTTCACCATGATCCTAGCTAGAATAAAGTGGACCAAAAAGTTTAACAGTGACCAGTTTTAAATCTCATGCCCCAAAAGATATATTCCATAAGCTAAAATATATTTTATTTCACATAATTAATGATAAGATTTGCTACCATCAAGTAAACTGTGAGAATATATCTTTTAATCCTCCTTAATGTGTAGCTTAATGTGACCAGAGATGCCTTTCTCATACAGATTAACCTTAGCAACATGTTGAATTAGGGCATGGCTCTAAATCAAAGAAAAGAAATAACCTCCAGCTAACATGATCCCCATCGTGTGTTTAATTTTTTTCATCTACGCCCCTGACTTACACATTTAATAGAGAAAATTATAGTTTCACCCCTTTGACTAATTTGTATTGACACCTCTTCGAGTTTGAAAATTTTTAGTTGGATCTTTTAAATTAGCATATTCACCCACTATGATCCTACCACTCATCTCCATTAATTGAATAGTGTCATATGCTCATCATATAACAATTTGATTATTTTAGGATTGAAATACCTCAAGCATCAATTTTTAGGGGTGGAAGCCCTAGAAGGAAAAATTGAGAAGCCTTTGGTGAATCTTTGAGTAGTTCGACATGAAAAGCGATGTCATCATCGTGTCAGAATCCTGCATCAAAGGCTTCAACCACTCCTACTACATTCACCCGATGCACCTATTAGCACCATCGGCTCCACCAATATCCACCACATCAAGGAAACCACCGCCTTCTAGACCATCTTTGGTGCCTCTATTGACACCAACATTGCTAATTATCTCTTCGCTGCTCTATCTGACCTCGATTATCCATTAGCACCAACATTGTCTCCACTACCACCTTCAAAGAGCACCACTTCTTTTTCTTTGGTCCCTCCATTATTTGTACCCCTTTCTCCTCTAACCCCTCCACATAAATCAACTAAAGCCTCCTTGCCAACTATCACATCCTGGAGCCTAACATTCAACAAGACCCATCATCAGCTAGTAGCCCCTATGGGCCCCACCTATGATGATAATCTCTTCAAGCCTGGCTCCCTCAAAGATTTAGACCACCCCCACTTGATTCATTCGCCCCAAACATGCCCCCACCACCAACTCTATCTGCTCTATCTCCTACAACCTAAACTACTTCTTTGGCTTCGACACTGTCTTTGATTCCTCTCCTATTGTTAAGATGGAGCTCCAAGACTCCCCCTATACTGACATGTGCACCTCTTTACCATATAGCCTCTTAGGCCAAGTGCTTAAGCTATTATCTTCATTATGCAGCTTCAACTCCTACTCATCCCTCGTTGGCTTGCCATCGAAGTTAAAGGTGAAGCTAGCAATGCCAGACATTCCCTCAGAAGTCGTGCATTTGGTTGACTCCACCGTCAATCACAAAGAAGGCAGAGAGCATCAAATCAATGGTGTTAGATGGTGGTGTCTACAATCCCAAGGATGAATCACGTGTATTGCTTACTGCAATAGAAGGAATGGTAGGCCTTGATGATACTAGAGGCAATACACTTGCAAATTGGCCAAGCTAATCCCTTGGTTCCCCTAGGAAGGAGACTCAAAGAACCACATGTCTTTGAGAATGATAATGGTTAAAGCTTTGCTTTGATGTTTGCAAGCTTACATTAGAAATTACACAATGTGCTCAATTGTGGGATTTGCTTGGAATCTTATTGTAATTAGTAGAGAAAATATTTATTGATTCTATTGATTGAGTATCTTGGGATGGTGCATCATTAATGCATTTAGGTTTTAGTAGGACATTGGTTGAGTGTGATTGATCTTCACGGCTTGTTTGAAATGGTCAAAAAGATACTTAAAATTGACTAACCAATGTTGAAGTTGCTAGCATTAGAGAAGGCTTTGCGGAGCAAGAAGACATGATCTGGCTTTATATAGAGAGGGTTCATATTCGAAAATTACATTTAAATTTTCATCTTATGATCAATCCATCAAGCACATAACATTTAAAGTGAATGATAATATTGGAACAAACATCACAGACCTAATACAACAAAATCTACAATGACTTCAATAATAATAATTTTTGATGATGGTTACGATTCAACTCTACCTATGTTAAGAGAAGAAAATGTCCAATCACAAACCCTAATTGAAAAAATAAAATTTAAAAAAAGGAAACAAACTTATGTGATTCAAAGAATTAACCAATAGAGGGTAATTTCATCATTTCGGATAATGAACCATGGTATTGGGTGATGGATGGGCTACACGATCATATTAGATTAGTATTTTAACTTAAAAGACTCAATTAAAATTTTTCAAACCCTAGATGATATTAGTGCAAATCGATCAAAATAGAAAGATGAAGCTATAATTTTTTTAAAATAATAATAATAAAACTTCCTCGACCCACTCAGGCCCACTACTTATAAAGCATTTATTAAATAATAATCATAAAAAATAAAACTTGAATAATCATCTAATAATAATAATAATAATAATAATAATAATAATAATAATAATAATAATAATAATAGATCTTTTTTGATCCACTCTGAGCCCACTCTTTATAAAGCATTTATTAAATAATAATCATCAACCAATAACCACCTAATGCTAAAAAAAAAAAATAATAATAACCATCTAAAAATGAAGCCAAAATATATCAAATTCTGTTTCAACTAATGCTAAGGAGCCCAACTATACTACCAAAACTTCCCGACACATGCCAAAATATCGGTGCCATGGTGTGTGAAACCATTCGCGACATGACACGTGGCAGTGACCGTTGGTTGGTACTCATACTTCGCTCTGAAGTATTTGATAAAGCATTACTAAATATAATTTTGAAAAGATACCGCTCCCGCTACGGAAACGTACGTCGTACACGCAGATTTTTCATGCCACGTGGTATCAGAATATTGGTTCAACATATCCCGTCTTTTATTTTCGAAAGGTACAGCTAGGAATCCCCTCTCCTCACCACATGAAACCATCCGATGTTGACATAGCTAAATCGTGGGGCCAATGCAGCCATTCAGAGACTTCCACGTACAACTGGTGAAAGTGGCGGTAATGTCGCAGGTGATATCTAGCATTTTTTGTTTTGATGTGGCCTCGCGTGGAAATGGCAAGGAAACGTGGGGGCGAGACGGTCGCCAATTCCACGCGAACCGAGTTGCTCCGAAATCGGAATCGGCAACGGCGAGGCTTTTAAATAGTCGGCCCCGAATCTTTTACTTTGTTCCTTCACATACGCTGTTTTTTTTACATATAATTTTTGGCTGGGGGCTTGCCTTCCTTTATTACCACCACCATCTTTTCTTCCTTTCGTTCTCAAAAATTTCGGTCATGAATTCGTAACGGCGGCCGAGAGTCCGAGTTGCAGGACGCTGCAGATCTTCATATTTGTTTGGAGTCCTTGATCGGGTCTATAGCTTCCATTCTGATCCGATCCAGGTTTGTCTCTCGGTATCTCCTTTTGATTTGAGTGGTTCTAAATTATGAGGTGAGATTTCCGTGTTAAAAAAAAATCTTTATGTTGATTTTATTTTTATTATTGAGCATTTCTGTCTATGTTCTTCGGAGTTGATCTTATTTGTTATTTGATTCATCGAGTCGACTTCTTTATGTCTTATTTAAATTTCTCTCTCTTATATGAAATTTTAGAATTATATTGGTTAATTGCTCGCGGGAATTTTTTCTTGAAGATAGCGTTTTTAAGGATAAAAGAGTGTTTTTGAGTGGGTTTCTGTTGATTGTGCTTTTGTTGACTTAATTGGAAGCAGTTGATAGTTGAATTTTGGTTGGTGAACGCGATTTTCCTTCAATATTGGATCATCGCGCTTAAGTACTTCCTAGGAGGCTTGAACATGACTTGTATTGCAATGGAAATGAAACCAGTATGAACTGTTGTATGATACTGAGTCTATTGGTTTTGTGGTAGTGGACAAGGCATGGCAAAGTGGGTCGAGTCTTGAGAAATACTCGCATCTAATGACGATTATCAACTCATAGGCATGTGAAATCAAAAAGCTTGCACAGCGAGTGTCAATCTTTGTCTAGCCCTGTGGTGACAAGGTCACACGTTCTTGGATGAGTAAAGTCGTCTTTTGAATGCAGCTTTTGATGACAAGCTCACAAGTTCTTCTGGATGAGTAAAGTTGTCTTTAGAATGCAACTTTCGTGATCATCGAGTATAGCATGCTCACCATTTTGGTGCTCCTGTGCATTAAGAGAACAGAGTCCTTGTGCCTAGTCGCAAATATGTTGTTGAGACTTGAGATCATGTCAACACTTCAATCTATGAAGGACTTTGCCTTGGAGACTGTGAAACTTAATTTAAAACAAGGTTTTAAGTCCCAACGGGACAAAGGGCATCCTAACCGTCACGTCCTATTCCTATGAGAAAATGGGACCAGGATAGTGTCGGGACTCCGAAACTCATTCTTGCAGGGAAAGAAGAAGAAAAAGGAAAAAAAAAAAGGAAGGGAAAAGAAAAGGAATGAATGGGAGGTAAGAAGGAAGAGAAAGGAAAGAGAAACAAGAAAAAAGAAATAAAGACTCACATGAAGGGATAAGAACAAGAAAGAAAAAGAAAAAAGAAAGAAAAAAAGAAAAAGAAAGAATGAAAAAATAAGAAAGGAAAGGAAAGAAGAAGGGGAGAGTATCTACGGGACTCTCGATTGGGACTACTGCTGGGACATGGTGGGATAGTGGGGGTAGGGCTTCCCATTCCATGGAGAAACCAGAACACCCAATCCCATTGGATTTAAAACCTTGATTTAGACTACCTAAAAATTGTTCTACTAAGGAGGGTGGCTGGTTAGGCATGAATCTTCCAGTCCATTTGGTATCATGAAACATTTAGAGTTGTCTGAGCTGTAGCTCTGTAGCATACTGATTTGGGCTTAGCATTGCTTGAGGGCATCTCAAGGGGGTTGCTGTAAAGTAGTGTGGGAGCTTGTGGTTACCTGTTGATCACCGAAGGGATACAAGTTGCCAATTTTTTGATAGCAGACTTGTTTGAGGTAGTTTTTAAAGCACAGCACAGGTTAGGCTTCTTGTAATTGGCGATTGCCATATGTAATGAAGAAAAGACATGTATGAGGTTGAATATGTAGCTTTCAAATTTACTGGTGGTGCCCTTTGGTTAACAAAATCATTATGCCAAGCCTTCTTATGTGTTTTTTGTTCATAAAATGTCAAACAGTTTTGACTATGCCTGGATAGAACATAAAAAAGCTTTATCCTGGTGCAATTAGGAAGAATCATGATTATCCAGTAAAGCTTCTTGCTTTGGGACTAGGTCTTGGTATTATGAGCATTGTAGCAACTATACTGTTTCATGCAAATAAGTTGTTTTACATGCATGTGGGCTGAGCCCTAGTTTGCTGGAATGTAACATGATAGAGAGAGAGAGAGGTCTGCACCTCCCGTACATCTGCCTTTCCCCAGTGCATTCAGTATTTCATGATATGTCATATGAGATACATGATGGAGTATTGTCAAAGCCTGAGGATCTCTATGTTTTATCATTGACAGAGATATGTCTTGGTTTGTCTTGCAGGCATATTGTCTAGTTCTGCTAGTTACACACACACACACACAGGTGTCATCAGAAGAAGGATATTTATGATGAATGCTTACCGCCCTCAGAGCATAGTGTGAACGAAAATACATGCGTGCATACATACATACATATATAGGTGTAATCAGAAGAAGGATATTTATGATGAATGCTTACTGCCCTCAGAGCATAGTGTGAACAAAAACATGATTTTAGGTTAGAGAGGGTGCACTCTTATAATAGAATCTCCACTATTAGGGATACGATATATAAATATTCTTTTTGGCTCCTGAGTTTCATCACTAGGACTTAGTAGGGGATGAGTTAGGAATCTTCAGCGAGATTGGAAATCTCATGATGATGAAATTGTGACTGTTGTGGCCTATGTTAATTCATTTCCTTTTACTGGTTCAACCCTCCACCTGTAGCAACCCTGAGTATTGAGATCTCCTCTGAGTTAATGGCTTTGGTAAAAGGTGTTCTAGTCTTCTAGAAGGATGAAATATTTGGCTTGTAGAAATACTATCCTATTTCTTACTTTTAGATTGTTGTAGTTTTCTTTTCCCTCCTATAGCTATATTGATATTCTTAGTCCAGTTTCTCCACTCCTTTCATGTGGATGCCTGTTAGTTATTTAGAGAGAATAAATGAGATATCCTAATGTGCACCTTTTTTTTTTTAATCAGATCATTCATCTGTTTCTTTGGGATGTTAGTTTCTAAAGTATGACAGAACTGATATTGTTTTATGCTGAGTGAATTATATGCTTTAGCTGGAGTTCTAGAGGAGTTTGAATATTTATTTGGAGCTGGTATATGATGTGTGATTCAGTGTGGTGATGCTACGTGCTATGGAGTTTGTCTTGTTTCTCATTTGGAGACACCAAAAAATTAATCTAATGAAAATAGGAACTTTTTTTTTTGGGTCGATTAGAGAGGTTTAGAAAATCAATCACAAGTTGGGATGATTAACATTTTTGGGTGCATCATTATGTGTCCTAGGTTTCTTTTCATTAATTTCCTTGTATATTTTGTACCCCTCTTTCTAGAACCATTCCTGATTTAACCAAGTTGGAACAGTTCATAAACTCCTTTTGTCTTAGGGAGAAAAGGATCTGATAATAGACAATATGATTTTGTATCGTAAGGTGGTTTGCTAAGCAAAGGTGACAGATGGTTCAAGTGTGACGAGGTAAGGTATTCTAATTTCTCTTATCTTTTCGTCTGGCTTTGGCATCCTTTTAAAGTTATAGGGCATTAGTCTTATCATTTTGAGGTTCTTCGTTTTGCGGAAGCGGTCTAAGTTTATGTTTTGTATTATCTTGCTCTGAGAAATTGATAATGGATGGTAAAAGGGGCAACTGTTCCAACAGTGGATTCTGAACCATACCTGCATAAGTGAATACTAGAAAACTATGTGCTTTTTCTCTTTAAATTATGCACATTTAGAAATTAGAATGCTAGTGGCGTTAACATTACAACAAAATTTTCTATCGACTTTGAGCAGATGACCTTAATGTAATTTATTTATGGTTGCTTGATGCAATCTATGAAATTAATATCATTTATTTATGGTACTCAGATGCAATTTGAAGGAGTGTTCATATGGCCTGCTTAAGACAACAAAAAACTGAAGAATTCTGATATAGCACATTCCTATAAGGATGGTGCTAGAAATGGAATATGAAATCAGTGGAAGAATATATAAGTGATAGCATTGGAGAATTAAAAAAGGGCGTGCTAATAAAATGAAATGGTCCAGAAGGATATCATTATGGTTATCAACTCACCTGCAACATGTGTAGGATTGTTATGCAGAGTAAAAACAATTTTTGGGTTCAGATGGATTGGATGAATAAAAGGCTGCAAACAATCAGACGAGGACCAAAATTTCTGTCGCACAATATGTGGCGTATTAGGTTGAATATCATTTACATGTGCATTTTTTTATAACCTATAACAAATAGAATGGATAGGAAAGAAAAGAGAATAGTGATGGAGGCTTAAATGGCCAATTAGGCAGATATGGTAACAGATATAAGAAAGTTCGTGGGAGATAAAGGGATTTGGAAGGAAATGTAATAGATGATCTGACATGTGGAATTGTAGTGGCTTGTTTTTTCCTTGCGCTATCTATCAAGGAAAGATCAATATCTACGTCAAGCGTGTCACAATAATATAAAGTTCAATAAATGAAAATTTAAGGCAGAAGTTGCAAGTTTCAAAATTTTAATTGTTGTTACTGCATTCCTGTATTCCCGAGCAAAATTAATTGTTGTTGTCATATTCCAAGTTTTGAATATATTATTTTTTAAATTTAGATAAATCTATCTTTCATGCTTGTTTTTCTTATGCTATTTCTGGAACTCATTTTTAATCTTTCATTATGATTTATTTAGGCAAAAATGATTGCTTGATATGAAGGTCTGGTCTAGGATGACATGGATCAGTAGCTTCTGATTTGTAAGGGATGATGACTGTGCAACATTGAATGTTAGAAAAGAAATAATCAAAAGGGAAATGGGAAGTATTAGGGATTTATGCGTGATCCACCTTGAAGAATTTGGTGCACGCAGATTTCTGCAAGTAAATCCCATTCATTTATAATCTCTCAGGCTGTATCTTAACTCTTGACAAACTTGCACGAAATGTACTCTATTGGAATTCAAAGAGATCGACATCTATAATAGTGTTAGAGGTTTGAAGATATGCTGATGTTTTCAAGCTTTCAATGTGCTGGATATATGCAATATATTCACTATAGCTTTTTCCTTAAGAGATTTGAAAATCATGGTTTCGATACAGAATCTGATTGAAGGAGTCTGATCAAAGATTCATTGTTCTTCGTATATCCTGAACCTTAAACTTCTTTAAAAACCCTCCTCTTTGAAGCTTTAGATGTTATATCTATGTTTAGAGCATTGAATACTTTCCCCTTCTCTGTGTTTCCCACCAAATTGGAAGCATTAGGCTTTTGGCCACAATGACTTCAATTAGAATTGTTTGAGTTTGTGTCTAGACTGGTGGCAACAAATTGTTTACCCATGAAGGGGGAGAAGAGATTAGCAAGGGAGAAACAAGCCATAGATTTTGATTTGACTAGATAAGCAAGAATCAAGAATCAGAAAGTAGAAAACACTCAGCCAATTATAGTGATTACTTCATCACATTATTTTCCTATAGCTGAAGTGACACATGTTTAGACCTCTATCTTTTCCATCATAGTGCCATCTCATTATAATATTAACTTTCTTAAATGCATGGAGCTGTATGTGACAAAATTAATACATTCGGCAACTTAACATATCTATTAGCACGAGCAGAGGTTTACACAGAGCTCAGATCTCCTCTGGGGTTCCATAAGTAGATGGAAGTGGATTGCACCTTGAACCAACCTTGCGCTAGATCGAAATTTGACCAGATCCTATAGCTCTTGGACCAGGACAGCCAATTGGCATCCTTCGTGATCTTGGTGTAGATGCCGTTTGTAGAGCTAAAAATGTTGGGGGTTACTTTCAATTGGACATGAAAATGGACAACTTGTGATCCATGTGTGCACATTTTTTTCTTACATGGCTCTTGTTTTAATTAGATTGCAGTGCAATTGTCAAATATAGGCCACTTTTTCATATGATTCATCAGTTCTGCTGATCCTATGTGCTGCATATTGGCCATTGACCATGACATGATAGTTTTTCCTTTTATTTTTTTCCTTTGTCAAGAATTAATATAGGACAAGAACCCTGGCTGAGAAAAGCCAAATAGTTAGATTTCTCAGCCAATATGCAACTGAAAATATAATTTATGGCCAAGATAATTGATATCCCTAATTTTTGGCTCTTGCCTTTGTATTTTTAATCAATTGCTTTGCTGAGGAACATGTACAAAATCCTGAAGTTGGCTATTAGAAGCAATTGGTTCTTTTCTCTGTGATGATATATATTCTTTTTTTAGGTGTATGTGCTGGTGGATCATGTTTTGAGTACCAAGCAGTAAATTTTTTTATTAGGCCTAATAAAATGTACAAAAAACGGTTACTGCTTTTCAATGTGACTATGAACATCATATGAGTTAGTAATATATTTTCATGGTACTTTCCTGTTTTTAATGTTTTAATGGTTTCTTTCCCAAAAATTGTCATATTCAACACAATAATGAAACTGAATCATCATTTCTTTTTTACTTTGTTTTTATGTCTTTTTCTCAATTAAACAGGATATGCTATTGGAAGTGTTCAGCACTACAATGTTTTCTTAGACTGAGGTCTTGTTCGTTAATTGGCTTATGTACATTTACTGACTTGCTGCGTATGATGCCTGTTTATGAAACTTTATCGTTCTTGAGCTAGAACATTTTTGTATCATTAACACTTCTATTTAACTTTATTTCATAGTAAAATGTTTGAGAACCTGCTGCTTTTTGAAGAACTAGCAATTATGAGCTTTTGAACAATGCGGAACAGCTTCCAGCTTCAAGAATCTGTCTGTCTTTGCGATTTTAAACTTTCAAAATCATGGCAAAGCTTGGTTCCATCGGCCGCAGGTGTATATCAGTTCTTGTGAACAGAGAGCTGCAATAGTTTTGTATCATTTACTTCTTTTCACTATATGTTGTTTTGCTTAAATATATTAGGGCTTGCAGTGGACTTGTCAGGAAAAAAAATGAGACTATGAGTCTCATCATAACAACGACCATAGGAGTTGCGGTGGGCTTTTTGATCGGAATTTCCTTCCCTACATTAAACCCAACAAAGGTGACTAAATTGTTCCTCTTTCCCTCTTTTTATGTTTGTGTCTATGTATACTCACATAAATAACACAAGTAACTAAAATTTTTACTGGCTGATTTTGGCAGCTCCGCTTTCCTTCTAGCAATATTTCATGCATTGAAGACAGAAACACAGGCCTCATGTTGTTGAACCATGCTTTGACATCTCGAAATCACAATGGAAACAATTCAAAGGATTTTAATGATACCTTAAAGGTACTTCTATGCTACCAAGTACCAATACTATATCGACTTTGCACTTTAGTTTAAGGTCTCCTTTGTAGCCTTTGTGCTGCAGCCTCAGAATCTGAAGGTCGATATTGTCTTAATTCCTGTCCTTTCTGTGGATGTATTTCAATATTTTACACACTACTTGAATAACCTTCATGCACACCTTACATTATTGAACCAAGATATGTATAACAAGGTAGTCCATGGTATGATGAATCAACCACAACTGCAAGCAGACAGGAACATAAGGCATAAGTTCTGTTCAATGATGTAAGTGACAGTGGCTACAGGGATTAGTTTTTTTGGCACACCTTGTATGATGAGGTGGCCCATTGCAAGCTCAACATGTTATTACTTTAGCAGTTCATTTTGTCTCCCTTTGTTAAACTAAAGGAGGAATTCTAGAGTTGTATGATGACCTTGATTTGACTTCACATGTGATCTTTGTTTTCACCAGCGGTAGTTACTATAGTAGCTGTGAATTTGCCTCTAGTTAGTCATCCATGCTCACATGATAAAGTAGCCTTCCCATATGGTGCTATGGCTAGCATTAATAACATAATTCGTATCATTAGCTTATATGTGAACTTGTTTGCTGCTTGAAAGCTATTTGGAAATTTGGAAGTTCATGATATCCATGTGAAACCTAAGTATACTAACATGTTTATAGATTTGTGATATATCGGTCTGCTTTTTCTGGATTTGCATCAGTTAGAGGCCCTTGAAGTATTTCTTTTGGTTGATCCAAATGAGAATGAAAACAAAATTACAAGTAAATCAAATGAAAGCTGTAACATGAAGATCATCTTTGATATGCTCAATGGATCCTGTTTTTGTATGTGCAACGGCTGTTCAAAATTTTTACAGATGTTGGTCCTGAAATTTGAGCAACTTATACTGATACCTGAGAATTAAGTGAATAATTTATGATGATATTTGGGAACTACACATTTGTGCATATATATTTTCATTTTAAAATGAAAATACATGTTGGCTCTAACATCATCCTCGAGCATGCTATAATTCTATAAAAGTAGTGTGCAGTTTTGCCTACACAACATTAGTTTTAGATTAGAGTATTTTATATATTCACTAGCTATCTTGAAATTTCTTTATATTGCTGCAAGTAGATAGAATCTTAGTGAGCATTATATCACACCTAGAGGTATGTGGGAGGAATTGAACATATGGCAGTCCTTAATATTTTGGAGATCGAAAAAAGGCAAAGAACTGAGTATAAAGTGGTTAATTTCCATCCAAATTCTAGATGTAACTGTAAGACTTAAGAGGGTGAGTCTTGGCACAGTGGTAGGGTTGTTTGGAACATAGAAACAGCCTCTCTGCACAAGAGGGTATTTCCCCTTGCTCTTGCTTCAACTGTTCATATGGAGACTGGCATGCCAAAAGAGCTTGTTGGCAAACAAAGGATAAACAAGCCCAATGGCTAGGCTGGGTAGATGCACTAATGTGCTACCTATATTGGATTAGCTGCAAGGGGGATATCAAGGAAGATAATGTGAATAGTGTGGGTCAAGGTACCTTCACCATTAAGGACTTTCACTATTATCACACTGCCTGTTCTTAAAAAGATGGATTTGGATAGGGTGTAACTATGGCCATGGTTGGGGAAATCTACCATCACCGCTACTCTTGAGGTAGAATTATTATACTATTAATCTAAAAGTAAGGTAAATTAAAGGTACAAAAATAATTAAATATAAACTAGATTCATTGATGTGTTGAATGTCCCTTTCTCCATGATTACAGTATAACACTTATGACTTCACTTAACTAGTAAGATAAGTGTCAATATTCATCTTGGACATTTATCTTTACGATTATATACCACATGGTCAACTATAGCCATATAAGATAAGTAGTGCTAACCTTCCTCTCACATCATGAGTAGCAGAAAAGATGTGTACCACTGCTCGGTTCTGACAAATATCCTTTCCATTATGTGCCATATGGTCCACTATCTCATGCATGGTAGGTAGTGCTACTACTATTCTCACTTTTTTGGATAGTGCACCTATCCTCCCATGTTATGAGTAATGGATCACCATACTTGGACTCTGCTCTATTAAGGCCTCAACCTAAGCCAATAATTCTCACCTCCCTCGTCTACATCACATTCATTTGACCTATATCTCTTGGTGGTTTAGATTTGGTGTAAACAATGCTTCTCCATATGCCATTAGTCAATGGTCAAGAGGTTGAAGGGATGTATCTCACACTTCATTCATCAGCTTAATTTTGGATTTGGATATCATTCAACTTGGCCAGCTAATCTGGTAGTGGCGAGGTTGAAACTTGAGGAGCACATAGAAACCATAGAGGATTTGGTGGAGGTAAGATCCATCGCCATGCTTTCCTCCTGACTAGTAGTTATGACTGATAAGGCTGATTTGGAGTAGGAGGTATCCAATATGGCTGATGCTCCATCCTTGGGGTCAGTGGGATATTCACTACCAATTGATTAGTAGTTTGTCCTCCGACATATAGATTTGGAGTACATAGCTATTGATGAAGAGAGGATAGGGACTTCTATTGATGTTGTTACCACTAGCTCTTGCAATGGAGGCAGGCGGTATTGAAGGGCGATAGCAGCATTGGCCCCCATCTGCTACCTTAAGAGGTGACCGATTTTAATAACAGACATTTGTGTCGCGTAATCCCACTAATTTCTCCTATCCAATTGTCATCTGTAAGTTAAGTGGCTAAAAACTCCAAGTCCAAGCATCAATCCAACATTGACCGAAGGGTCAACCCTTGTTTGGTCTAGCATAATCTTGCATTTGTCAGAATTTCTTCATTGACTTGATCTTAAATCTCGAGGATTACATAAGATAGCATCCAACCTCCATTTTTTTTTCAAGTTGAAACTTGATAGTCGGGTTTCTCAAATACCTTGATGTTTCCATGATGTAAAAGCTGATGAGCCAATTTATCTGCCATAGAGACAAGATCGACTGATTCCACCATAACATACATCTAGAACATGCTATGGCTTATAATATCCACTCTCAACAACAAAAACAAGTCTGTCAACATGTTCCATCATCGAAATCGAAGATGCTATGTATCACTCCATAAGTGGTCTTAGTATGTTGGCCACTTGACTCACGCCTACTTCATTAATCTCCTTTTGCAATAGCATAATGGTAACTATGCCATAATGTCCCATCAGGCTCACCACAAATGCTTGTTTCCCTTCGTTCTCATTTCAACTATTGTAGGGAGACGAGCATACTAGGAATACGGGCAAAGGATAAACAAATCCAATGGCTAGATCGGGTACATGCACGAGCATGTTCTTGGCATTGGATTAGCTAGAAAGAGGATAATTGAAAAAATATGGTTTGCATAACGGAGACCTGGGTGCCTTAACCTTCAAGGAGCTTTGCTACCATCACACCGCCTATTAGAAAGAAGATGGATTTGGATAGTGTAGCCAGTGCTATGGTTGAAGAAATCTACTATTACGTTGTTCCTAAGGTAGAATCCTACTAGTAATCTAAACAAAGTAAAGGTAAAGCAAAGGTAATTAAAAATAAACTAGATTCATTGATGTGTCAAAAGTTCCCTTCTCCATGGTTACAATCTGATTCTTATAAATGGCTCTTCTTAATTGGTAAGATAGATGCCACTACTCATCTTAGATAGTTGTCCTTATTATTATGTGCCATATGGCCCACTATTGCCATATAAGATAGGTAGTGTTAACCCGTCTCTCATGTCATGTGTAATGGGAAGATGGGAACATTACTTGGTTTTGACGAATGTCCTTATCATTATGGATCATATAGCCTACTATTGTCACATATGGTAGGTAGTACTATCACTTTTCTCATTTTTTGCATAGTACGCCTATCTCTCCCATGTTATGAGTAGTGGATCACCATACTTGGACTCCACCTTATTAAGGCCTTGTTCTAGGCTGATACTCTCTGTCTCCTTGAGTCTATATCATATTCATTTAGCATGTCTCCTTGGTGTTTTGGCCTCACCTTCCTTGGTGGTTTAGATGTATAAACAAAAGGGTAAGACTACTTACATCTAACCCTCCACAGGCCTCGCAATGACAAGAGCCTCGTGCATTGGGTGCCTTTTTTTTTTCACTGAATGTAATTGAGATTATTAGTCTTTTTAGCTTGAGAAGCAGTCTTGTGATCCTTAACTACACATATCCAAGGGTAGAAAGTGGTGTCATCTAGACTTTTTAGTCATCATAAGACACATAGAAGTTAAGCCTTTTCTGCTGGTTGATGCATGGGGCTAGTCAAGAATATAATAGATACAGCCGAGATTCAGAAAATGTCTATGGTAGAAATCAGACATCAGTTGTCCCGCATGAAGCATGTGTTAGATAAATACTGGAGAATTTTATCAGCATTTTAGGAGCAGAAATGTATTCGTCTAAGTCATGATGTTCAACACTCATTTGTAATTAGTCAACTCCTTCATGTTACCCTCTTTAGTCACATCTTTTCGATCATCCTTTCTTTTTAAGTCATAGCATTTGCTCTTCTTTCTTATAGTAAGGTTTCATTACTGACTAATTATTTTAGCCTATAGTTTTTTTTAATAAGATTGAGCATGTAAGTTTTCTATTAGCTTGATAATGTAACTTCTCTGTTTTTTTTCTGTAGATTTATGTTCCAACAAAACCTCGAGGTGTAGAAAGACTGCCACCAGGCATCATTGTTTCAGAATCAGATTTTTATCTTCGTAGATTATGGGGGAACCCTGATGAGGTATGTACTTGTTGCATACTTACATGCCGACTGAATTTATTTTATGTCTTGCCATTATTTAGTAAATCTTAGAATGCATGAAATTTTTTGTATGTTTGGACGAGGATATAGTCTTGTGAAGTTTTTGTCAAAGCATCATCCTTTGTCATCACTAGAAGAATAAAAAAATTTTCAATTTGATATTTTTCTAGAAGTGAATGAATTGAATGCTTTGTTACTATAAAGTTGGTTTTAATGGACCACCATTCGAATGATAAAACTTGTTCTATCTTGTTTTCTATGTTTTCCATGCATACAGATAGTATCTATTTCTACTTTTTCATGTTGTATTGAACAAGAATCAATAGCAGGAGCATACTACTGCTAGATCTTTTGATGACTATATATTTCTTTTCGCTTTTAATTCAACAATTTATGAGATTGGTATTATGTTGTAGTTAGGGGTGGCAATTTGGCTGGTTCGGGTTAGATACGGGTTGGGTCAAAAAATTTCAAATCTGGATCTGACCTATTTATTAAATAGGTCAGAGTTTGAAACTTAAACCTATCATGTTTAATAAGCAGGAACCTGAACCCACCTACTTAACCTATCTTATCAGGTCAAGTAACCTATTTAATTGTTGGTTACTGCCTTACTGGCATAACTTGTTTAACCCACTATGAAACCACCAAATCAAATTTAGCCCCTTACAAAATATGCAATTAGCCTTAAGTATGATATAGAATAAAACTCCAAATGCATGATAAAAGATCTTATCACATCTCTCTGCTACCATTCTCAGATGAGTAATGCATATTTTGTAACAAAACCCAGAGTAATAGACCCAACAAATATGCATTGATAAATAAACTAATTAATGAATCAATAATAGCAAATAGGATTCACTTTAAGAAAATGACTTTTGATATTAATAACAAAGAAATTACCCGAAAGAAAATAACATGATTCACATTCATGACCTTCACCAGGGTGTTGATCATCTCCTCCTAATGATCAGAAAATAAGTAATTGATCAAAAACCATAGTTTCATAGTGGGAGGATATCAAAACCCTAAAAGGGAGAGAGGGCAAAGGGCAAGCTCTTGAGAAAAAGCTTGGTCTGCAAGCTGATGCAGAGGTTAACGACAGCATGGATGATCTTGAAATTCAGAAAAATCGATGAGGAATATCGATCCAAGATCAGAATCAAACTCAAAGAAGGAAACTGACTTCCATTCTCCAAAATTTTGAGTGTATTCTGAGGAACCTAACAAAGTGGAGATAACCTCAAGGATTCTATCTCCTTCGGATTCTTCATCCTCTTCTTCTTTCTCAAAATCTTCTTCTTGTGCTTTAGTTTCTTTCAAGGAGGAGGAGATGGAGATGATCATTTGCTTCCCCTTCTTCGAAGTTAGTATCCTTTTGAGAAGAATGGAGAAAGATTTCAAGAAGGGGAACAAAGCTTGAGGAGGATAATGAGGAGGGTGGTAAGGCTAGGGCTAGCGTTTTGATTTTTTTATTCGGAAGCAAATTAGGGAAGGGGGAAAGTATGGTTGAGAGAGAAGGGCGAGGGGTGCAGACTTCGGAGAGATGTGGGAAGGGTGGAGAGATGTGGGAGGGATATTTTGGGTCATAGATGAGGATTGGATGGACAAACAAGATGAAATTTGAGAAAACATGATCTGTATGCTCTCATCTTATCAATTGAGTATTTTGATGAGGATGGCTCGCCAACTCGGCCTACTTTTTTTTTTTTTTTTTGGGTAAGGCAACTCGGCCTGCTTTGGGCTCAAGATGTTATTCGGAGAAAATAGGCAAACAGTAAGCAGGTTAATCTGATCTGACCTGGTTATTAAATGGGTTAAAATGATAAGAATATGAAATCCAAATTCGACCTAGTTAATAAATAGATCAAGATAGGTCGAACTATTTATTATCCAAATCTATTTATTTTGAACTTAAACCTATTTATTACAGATGGGAATAGATCAGCTTAATGGATTGGATCACATTTTGCCACCTGTAGTTGTAATGTTGTATTTGATTGTTTTCAAAATTAGTAGAATGTATAGGCCTTGTATTAAGTGTCCTCTATGAGGTTATTATATTCAAACAAACTAAATTTCATTCTACCATATGTAAAACTTAAATTTATAGATACAACAAATTACATGATGGTAAAAATCTTTTTTTCTCTCATGGTTTCTTCAATGGCCGTTGATCAATGAACCCATCAGCTTTAAATTGTTGGTCTGATTAGTATGTCACTTTTGCTGATTTTCTTGTTTGAATCTTTAAAAGTAATTTTACATAGTTAACCTATATGGTTGGAAATTTATGGTTGGATTTAGAAATGCTTATGCTGATGAATTTGCAATTGCATAGCACCTCACTAGCTTTTTCTTGAAAAGTAATTCTGCCATTGTAATTTAGAAAACCATCATGTGGTGACAATTTTGATCATTGTATGTTGGCTTAATTTGTTGAAACACACCCAGAAACTTGAAAAGTAAATGGTTTTCCACCTATTTTGCATGTAGCGCTTAACCTCATCATTTGTTATTTAACTAATATAATGTTTTGGTTTAGGACTTAACAATCAAGCAGAAGTACCTTGTAGCATTCACAGTTGGATATGACCAGAAAAAAATGATTGATGCAGCAGTCAAAAAGGTTAGTGAAGAACCATTGATGGTAAAGGTTTCTTAGAATGGTTGTTAACAATTGTAAGTTTGTAACCATAAGGCGTGATACTGTGATTGCTTTAGCTTTTCTAAGAAAGGAAAATGCATAAGATTGTATTGCAGTAAATAAATAATTACATTGAATTCGTCATTCAGTGCCTTTGTCTTAGGGGTTGATCTCAAGTTAATGTAGTTACTTCGTGTTCTTAATTGTAAGTTTCTTTTAAATTTAAATTTCTGAAATAGGAATGGGAGTTGATCCTAATAATAATTGTTAATGGTGCTAACTTCTTGAAGTTAGGAGGTTGTAAACAATTTCTAGCACTTGGCAATGATGCTCATAACTCATTCCTCACAAGCATTACAACAGGGCCACTTGATGAGATATCATCCATGTTGATGTGGTACTTCTCTATGGTTTCTGGACCATGTACATTTGGTAAGCTGCAGAAACCAGTTAGACAATTTTCACGCTATGTATGGAATTAGACCTGCCTGGATCATTTTCTTGGTTTTTCAATTGGAAACTGTTAGCATCCGTCAATCATAGGGCTTGTAGATCTGGACGAATAGTTCTGACATTGATATTCAAATTATAGCTTATTTTTCTGTTTGTTCTTGCCTGACTTCTGAGAATCTTGAAATTGCAGTTTTCTGAAAATTTTACAATATTACTGTTCCATTATGATGGCCGAACAAGTGAATGGGATGAATTTGAATGGTCAAAACGGGCTATTCATGTGAGTGCCAGGAAGCAGACTAAATGGTAAGAAAGAATGATCTGTTTTAGTGGAGGGTTTTAGAGCATAGGTTGAAAACTAATTGATTACATTTGATGCTGATGTCTGTTTAAGGTGGTATGCAAAACGATTTTTGCACCCTGACATTGTGGCTCCATATGACTACATATTTATCTGGGATGAAGACCTAGGAGTAGAGCATTTTAATGCAGAAGAGTAAGTACCGGCCATGTTCATGCTTGCATACCACTCTAGAAACTTCTGCTGTTCTGGCGTTGATATATTTTTACAACCAGGTACATTAAACTGGTAAAGAAACATGGGTTGGAAATTTCGCAGCCTGGTTTATTACAAAACACAGGATTTATAACCTGGCAAATGGCCAGAAGGAGAGAGGACAGTGAGGTCCACAAGTGAGTTATGAGTCACTTAGTTGGTTTTTATCTTCAATTATATATTTATATATTGAGTTAAGATGCATATCGGAGCCTACCAAAGAATTATTTGATTGGTTGTTATGTTGCCAACAGAGAAACAGAGGAGAGACCAGGCCAGTGTCCTGATCCTCATCTTCCACCATGTGCTGCGTAAGAGTCCCTGGTTCCTTGTCTCATCCATGCTGCATTGTCGTTGCTGATTTACTAGAAACCACTTTGATCTCATCTGTCGTCCCATTGATAGGTTTGTGGAGATTATGGCACCTGTCTTTTCCCGAGATGCATGGCGCTGTGTGTGGCATATGATTCAGGCATGTTCATCTCCACTTATCCATGCTATAGCGATCTCCATCACCAGATATAAATTAAATGCACTTGTCTATTGCTGCAGAATGACTTGGTCCATGGATGGGGTATCGATTTTGCTCTTAGAAAATGTTTGGAGGTACTCTATTTTCAGAGTTTTTCTGTTCCACTAGTAGGCAATGAATTATGACTTGAACACCAAGCGTGAAAGATATACTTGGTACCATGGTCTACTGTACTGCCTGGTAAGGGGCATACCAGTCTTGTACCTGTATGCCATCTCATACTAGACCGACACTTGATATATTGTCTCGTATGTATCGAACCTCATATTGATACTATAATAGGATGGTACCGGTATGAGATTTAGTACCAAGATAATCTTGCTTTATACTATATGAAAACACCATGAGATCCCAATTATTTAATTGCATATATTGTGCTCATATTGCCTTTAGCCTAACTGAGCTGTTTATTTCATGTGACAGCCTGCTCATGAGAAAATAGGAGTGGTAGATTCTCAGTGGATTGTTCATCAAGTGGTTCCTTCACTTGGGAACCAGGTGAGATAAAGCCCTTTTTTGCTGGGGGAATAGTTATATTTCCTAGGAAAAATGGAGATTTGATGTACTTTCTGCTTAAATTTGTTCATTTGGTGTTCTACCACAGGGCCAGGCTGCAAATGGCAAACCACCATGGCAAGGGGTATGGGACTTGCATATATCATGAATGCTTTGTCCTTTTTGTTAGAGCAAACATCTTATTCCTTCTTGTGGACCTTATCATTTGCACATAATATAGATTCCACATTGATATGACAGAGGGTTCATTGTGTTGGTTGTTGTTTGGCAATGTCCAGGTGAGAGAGCGGTGCCGAAAAGAGTGGTGGATGTTCCAAAAACGAATGGCAGATGCAGAGATTGCATATTGCAAGGCGATGGGGATTCCTCCCCCCAACATGATCGCTTTTAGACAGTAGTGTGTTGATTTTCTGTCATTAAATTGGACAATAGTTATATGTGGAGATTGATATCATGGAGAATAGAGATGTTTTTCTTTTTTTTTATATATATTAATATTAATTTTACTCCCTTTTTTTTGAGTTTCAGCTGCATTTAGCATTTGATTTAGAATTTTGCACTGCTGGCTTTGTAAATTAAATTTTGGCCATCAGCAGACAATCGGAAAATGGAGAATACAAAGCAGGAAGGCTTCCTTCTTCTTCTTCTTCTTTTTTTTTTTTTTTGGCGGGCGTGATTCAAAACATTTCATACATGCACTTTTTTTTTTTTTTTTTCTTTTTGTTTTTAAAGAATAACAATATATCCGAAAAAGCTTTGAGATCTCAGGACCATGGTGTTGCCAGTTTTAGAGTCCTCTTCCCAATCCATTCTCATTTGCCTGTGCCCTGTGAGAATAGCACGGATAAAGTGATTGAATCAGCCAGGCCAAGACAGCAATTTTTTACTGCATCAAAGATTAACATTATGAAGTTTCAAGGAAAGCCAAACTCACTACTAGCCATTTTAACAGCGTTTCCGGTCCCCTTCCTTTTGTTGAATCCAATATTTATTATTATATTTAGGTGATTTAGTAGTTGTACCTAAAAGCAAGGTTCTCATCTTGGCTGAGAAGCCAGTGTGTGCCGGTATTTGATCTCTCTCTCTCGATCCTAATTATCGGGGCCGATGTAAGCCGGTATATTGCGATACATCCATATATTGGCTGTGCGAATATTGGCCAAGATTTCCCGGTTAAGCTTTTCAGGTTTTAAAAGTCATGGATGGATGTGATACAATTTATATCTTGATTCTATGCATCTTGGCCGATAATATCCATAAATTGGCTGATACGGTTTTGGAATCAGGCAAAGATTTTTCTAGTCAAGCTTTTCCAGTTTCAAAATATTTTTTGAATTCTTAATGTGCAAATTAATGTTTTAGTAGTTATAAGATTTCAGAATATCTCACTCAAATCGAACCAAGACCTCTATCCATTTTAAATTGTCTTAGAAACCTTGGCCAAAAGGGCAAAAAAATAAATGGAGCCTTGATTAAAAGAACCACTATGAGCTAGAAGAATCTTGCAAAGCTTATGTGACAACCCAACCCAGAATAACTGCGTTCGGCCAACTTGACCAGCCCAGCTAGCTTAAAACAATCCAAAGAAATTACACAAATGTTATATGATGAAGAAGATTCCCAATGAGAGTTTTCTTCCACCTGATTTTATTGAAGAGGAGTCCAATTCTGAATAGGATTCGGTCTCTTCTCCAGACCCGACCTCCTCCTATCATCCCATGATGGAAAATCCGCAGCTTGTCAAAGATCACTGGAACTTTTCTCTACTTTTCTTCCTATAAATTTATATTTGTGCTCATCGGAATTGAGGCTCAATAACTATCGAAAGGCTGGATATGAAGCTGAGATCCCTTTTCCCAATCTTCCTCAATCACTGTAGCTCTTATTCTGACCAGTGAACCACCAGATTTTGTCAAAAAGAGGGCTTGATTAATTCCCCTATTTTGCTTTGATTTTTCATCTGTTTTTCTTGATTTTTTTGATGGTGGTTGTTGCCGCCGACCACCAATCTGTGATCCCCTAACTGCACCATCACGGCCTGCATTCTCGGCCACCACCACCACCACCACTAGGGAGAAGCTCTCCCTTGTTCCAAGAAAGAAGGGGAATGGAAGGTCCCCTATTCCTTCAAGAGAGTGGAAGAAAAAAAAGAAAAGAAAAAAAGAAAAAGAGAGAGAAAGAGAGAATTTCTCTCTCTTCCCTCTTTCTCTTACCTTCCTCTTTCTTTCTACTTTCTCTCTCTAATTCCTTTCACTATTTCTCACTCTAAAAAAAAATTACTTTCTCTCTCTTTAAGTTTCTCTCTTTAAGAATTATGTCTATCTTTATAAAGTTTATCTCTCTAGTATTGATCCAGTAAAAGACTTCATTTTGATGGTTTGATCAATTTTGATGAAAGGATCCTGATCATAATTGTTGAGTAGTGTGCTGGTACCCATTCTAGTTAGGAGTGATAAAATATGATCTGATCCGTCAATCTGATCTGTGTTCAACCTATTATAAATAGGTTTAAATTTAAACTAAACAGATTCAGATCGTAAACAAGAAGAGCAATTTAACCTGTTTATTATTTTGTTCAGGTTCAGATTCCATATTCTAACCTATTTAATCTGTTTAATCTATATAAATTTTGAGTTAGACATAATTAGTTAGTATATAGGCCATTCAAATGGATTGGGCAATGGGCTAATGGGCTCCTCTTGGCGTGCTTTTTTTCAAATTTTTTCGGTCCGTGGTCCCCCATCCCAATATTTCAAATTTCTCCCGTCCATGGTCCCCCATCCCAAATTCCCAATACCCCATGGCCCGCCTCTGTATTGCATTGCGTGAGGTTCAATCAATTGGGCCCCATCAAATCCCATGGTGGATAACACGCCACACTACCCTTGTATTTCACCAATTCGTGATTGCACCACGCTACCCTTTGTATTTCACTACGGGCCGTGGCTAGGGATTTTTCTTCCCCACCATTTTCTTCTTCTATGCACCGAATCATTGTTCTAGAGATAAGGCGCCAACACTTCTTTGCCCTGCCAACCCCCAGTCCCCGAGAACCCAACTCCATCCTCCTCTTCCTCAAGGAGATCGGCCTTACCCAGCCCACATCAAGATCCTCATCTCCTGCCTCTGGCACCCCTGGCTCCTTTGTGCCGACATCCAGAAGACCCTCCCCCTCGCACTCGTGAGCTCGAGTCCGACATCCAGTTGCTCCGCTATAACCTCTGTGCTCTTTATCTCAACGGCGTCCTCCCCCGCCTCCGCTTTTAGCGCGTCTTCTTCAGCGGTGACAAGCGCAACTCCTCCACTTTTGGCACACTTTTTTCGACAGTGATGAGCGCATGCTCCTCCACTTCTTTGGCGAGGGTTGAAGAGGCAGTTAAGGGCACAAGTTGATGAAGAGGCAGTTGAGAGTGCGGCGAGGGTGCGGGCTAACGAAGCGACAGTCGAGAACACGACGAGGGTAGAGATGCGGCCAATGGCAGGTTTTTTATTTATTATTTATTTTTTTTAAATGGATTGGGTTCTAATTTTTTAACTAGATTATAAATGGATTATAAATGGATTGTAAATAGATTGAATTGAATAACTTATTTATTAAGTATGTCAGGGTCGGATTTTAAAATCTGACCTATTTAATTAAAAAGGTCGGATCCGAGTTCAGAATTTTTTGACTGGACTCATATCTGACCCGACACATGTATATCCAATCCGATCCGATTGCCATCCCTAATCCTAGCTAGACCAGATACTATTAGAATTGATTACTAATGATTCCTGTTGAACCATATATGAACTTGTTCGATCATGATTTAATGAACTTATGTTAATCGAATGGATCAAGATGCTGGACAAAATTGTCCGATTGGCCTTGTTCCACCTTGTTAATTTCTATCTGTCCTTCGGTATTCTCCCTCTACTTGATTTATGAACCTAATGAAGAATCTTGAGCCTTGTCGCATTGAATCTATGTTGATCTAGTTAACAAAACTTCAAATCATCTTACCTGTCAAGCAGTATGTCCGCACCACCTGATCCTTTTCAAGTGTCATAGGATATAGTTTTCATTGGTCTCTATACGAAGTTCATTAATCTTGATTAAATGAAGTTATTTGATTGAATTGGTCCCTAATCATCGGATGGCATATTAGTCTCCACTTTGACTTTTTTCGAACATTACTAATTTGATTATGCTCAACCTCTATTGACCCTATTATATCCTAGTCTAATCTTGATCGGATGAAATTAAATGATCAAACTAACCTAGAATCGTTGATGCAACTATGTGTGAATCATATTTTTCTTAATTATCCGTATCCTTTCTGATTATTAGACTCGATTATATGTAGGGGTATAGATATCTTGATAAGAAGATATTCAACGTGAAATATTATAGTATGATCTATTTATTAAAAATCTTGAAAATTTTTTTTTGAAATTATTTGGATTGATTGGAGTATGTGTGAGGTAAGTAATGCTTCATTTATTCTATATTTATTAACGAATTATAAAATATTTTTTACATTGAATTATTTATAATTTATAAATTCGATACATGGTATTTTGGATTATCGAATATATCATTTTTGATATATTAAATAATTTATGATTGACCGTATTGAATTTGCTATGGATTATATCGATTGATTTTGATATCATATGTGTCACGCCCCCGACCCGAGATTGTGAATCGAGGGTCATGGCAACCGCCGCATACTCATAAAATTTTTTTTCATAAGCATGCAAGGCATCTTATCATGTTATCTTAAAATAATAGTGAAATAATCAGTCAATAATTCGAATCCAAAACATAACGATCTATTTTTTTTTTAATATTTCAATAAATTCAACAATGATTCATAGACCTTACATCAAATTCAATAAGACTTTCAATTTAAAATAAAAGTATGGAGATTCTGCTTCTGATCACTTTTCCATTCATATCTTGTATCATCTTAATTCTTCAATATCTGTAAAAACAGTAAAATAGGAGATAATGAGCTAGACAGCCCAGTAAGTAATGATCACTTTTCAACAGATTTCATCAGGCATTTAAGTAAATAATCATTTATAGAAAATAAGCATATAGAGTTCATCAATTCGAAATCAATTTCAATTATGCAACATAATTCATGCCAAATTTATTTCTTTTTCGAAAATTCAAGTTTCTTTCGAGATTTCAATTTCTTTCATTCTTAAATTCTTTTCGTCAACCATGAGCTATGACCATATTTTTTCTGTGGCAGGATCATAACACCGCGTATCTTCTTGCGGTGAGCTGCGAATCATCTGACAGCAAAGTCCTTCGGAACCGCTGATCTCTCTGACGGTTTGTCGCTGGTCTCTCTGGCGACGTAAACTCTCAGAACAAATCAATTGCCAACGTATATGCCCCCATTGGCGGGGTCCTTTACATAGTCAGATTGTCAATTCATATTGTTCTTATATCAAAATTCTTCATAAATCATGTTTCATATTTTAATTTCGATAATAAAACATATAATCATATAGTATCGAAATCAATCAATATAATGCATCATGAAATCAATATGTTCAATCATGCTTCATCATAACATTTCAAATAAGATATTTTCATAACAAAATACCATTCATCCAATTCATGCATCATTTCACAAATCATATCAGAAAAATATATTATAATTTATCGATAAATCTAAAAAAAGTAAAACATTACTTACCTCGAACGTATTTCAATAAATCCACATAATTCTATAATTTTTTTTTAAAAATTTTGTTCGTAGATCATATCGCGATATCCCATGATCAAACATCCACAATCCTATACAGAATCAATTTCAATAATTAGAAAGAATACGAATACCATATTTCAACGGTTTAGATTGGATTCGATCATCTAATTTCATCTAATCAAAATCTAATTAGGACCTAAATGATCCAAAGTTTAACTATCAGATCAAATCGGATTCGAAGTGATAGGATCGAGGTTTCTTCATCGATTTCATAAAATCAAGTAGAGAGAGACAATTAGAGGAGAGAGAATTCATGAGGTACAATTCGAATTGATCAGGTGACACAATCCAACATTACGATTGATCCAATATCTCGATCGATAAAATCAACATGATCATCAAGTCATGACTAGATCGAGATTATGGATGATCAAATCTAAAGATTCATGATCTGATCAAGGTGGGTGCCAATACACTACCCAACAATCATGGATCAAGATTCTTCATTAGATTAGAAATATTAAAAAAATTTTCATTGATAAATCGATCAAGAGAGAGAAATCGATCGAGAGAGAAATGGCTTTAGAGAGAAAAAATTTAGAGAGAGAAAATTCATCTTGAATTTTTGGATGATATGATTCAACAAATCCGATCGATCAGATCAAATCATACTGAAATTATCATGTAGATAATTTAATAAAATTATAAAAATTAAAATCTAAAAATATCTAATTTGATCAAAGTGGGTGTCGGTGTACCGTCCGACGATCGCAGATCAAAAAAATTCATCACTAGAATCATTTAAATTCATCATCATTCTTCTTAAAATTCTAAAAAATCTTAGAGAGAGAAATAACCTAGAGAAAAAAGTAGAGAGAGAAAATCTAATTTAGAGAGAAAAATACTAGTTCAGGCTGAAGAAAGAGAGGAAGAGAGAGAAACTTCTTTCTCATATTTTATTATTTATATCATTATTTATTAATTAATTTATTTTATTTTTTTCTTCTTTTTTTCTTTCTTTTTTTTCTTCACGAAAGAGAGAAGAGAAAAAATCTTATTTATTATTATTATATTATTATTATTTTATTTTTTTCTTCTTTTTTTTTTCTTTTTTTTTTTCTTTTTTTTCTCTTTTTCTTTTTCTTTTTCTTTTCTTTTCCTTCTTCTTCTTCTTTTTCTTTTCTTCTTCTCGGGCTTGCTTTGATCGAAACAAGGGACCTTATAGTTCCCCCCCCAAATTGTTGGCCGACCGACAGCCGACCAGCACAGAGATGGTTGGTGGCCGAAGGAGCGTGACTCGCCGCCCGAATGAGCCCAAACCGGTGGCCGCGACGACCACCGGCACCCAAAAAAAATCAAAAAAAAATCGAACCCCTTTTTCATGAAAATCCGACGACTCCGGTCGCGATGAACATGCACACCGACACGGAAAGGAAGGGAAAGGAGAGAGAAAGAGAAAAGAAGGCTTACCTCTAACGCCGGTGGGATTTTCCAGCGAGAAACTTGGATGGGCACAGTAAGGATATCTGCGGTGGTTTTCCGACGATTGCCGTCGACTGGACTTAGGATCTTCGATGAGAGGGAGAGAGGAGGGTTCTCCTCCTTAAATAGAGCCAGAGGGGGGCTCTTTCCGACTCCGATTGAGAGCCGGCGAGAGGAGGAAGAAGACTCCCTTCAGGAGTCTTCTCCTCTGTTTTTCTTCTTTTTTTTTTTGTTTGGGCTTTGGTGGGCTGGGATTCGTTACTCGGGTCGGGCCATCACATTCTTCCCCTCTAAAAGAAATTTCGTCCTCAAAATTTTTCTTGCTTGAGTCTTCGTATTTTCTTACTTGAATCTCATCCAAAATATTTCAATATTCTAATTTTTGATATAAAATTATTCTTGAATTATTTCATAAGAAAAAATCAATACATCAAATATTGATCTGAAACGGAACCATTCATTTTCTTATTTATCAAGATCAACATCTCAAAGATTTTCAATATTTCAAGATTTTGAAATTATGATCTCATTTCCTGTAAAAATTAATGTTCAATATCTCATGACTAGATCAAAATCAAATCTATCTTTTGTAAATAGAAAAAATTAATATCTTAATTTTAAATAAAATTTTATTTATCATCATCATTTATTTATTTATTTATTTATTTTAAATATTAACCACTCTTAATTTCAACCCATCATAAATAGGAAAACATACTTTCGTAAATTATACTATGACATCCTAATCAATCAAAATTAAAAATATTTTCTCTTATTCATACTTTTAAAAATTGAAGATTTATCATTTCAATCTCATTCTCGAACTTTTGATATTTTAATTCTCAATTAACTTCATCATTTAATCATTTCATAAAGAAAAGATCAATATCATCGGTGTTGATTAGAATCAAAACCACTATTTCTAGTCATCAAAATTTTCTTACTCAAATCTCAAACACTTAAATATTCTAATTCTTGAAGTAAATTTTATCATTAGTCATTCCATAATAAAAATCAATAACTCAAAAATTGATCTAAATCAATTTTTTTTTTTATAATCAAAATCAATGTCTCTATTCTAAGTAAGTATATCAATTTACTTTATCTAAATATTAACTATTCTTAATTAATCGATTCATTATCAAATTAAATTATAAATAACTCCAATCCATCTTTTGTAGAATAATCGTCAATATCAATAGATAACCTCAATCTTTTTATTTAGTCAAAGAAATAATAATAATCAAAAGAGTTCAAACTTCAAATTTTATATACTCTGGAGCTAAATATTTGAGTATAATAATTTAAGATCAAAATCATCATTCGATAAACGATCTCAAATTCTTCCTAATAAATAGAGAATTATAAAATTTAATTTTAGGATAGAAAAAATTTATCTCTAAATATTCTAAATCAAAATCAAAAATCAAAGATCCACTCATCCTAGAATTAGGATGCTAATTATTTTTTTTTAGCATAGTAGGTGGAAGCACTACTTTTAAAAATCACATTAGGATATCTAAAATAATTTAAAATTTTAAATATTATTTTTCTAATATCAATAATTTTTTGTATCAAACCATATCATCTATCATAATTTTTTTAACTCAAAGGGTCAACATTCTTGACTTACTCAAAGTAATCCAGATTACCATGCTTTCGCTGCGCACTCTGATCTAACAATCAAAATTTCTTAGCTTCATCAAAAAAATTTTGATCAAATTATTTTTTTACCTTATCAATAAAAAAAAATTTTAAATTTTAAATTTCAATTGAAGCCAAAGATTAACTTCTGATTCTCATTCATACTTCTACTGGTATACAATAATCTTGATTAACCCTTGAGTCCAATATCATATTTAAACCATCATATAGATTTACTATAATCAATATGAATCAAATCTTAATTCTCATATCAATTCAATTCGATAATTTTCAAATCAAAAATCTTATAAGTCAAATTAATGAAGAAAAAAAATCCTTCGATGCTCCATCAAATTTGGATATAATCAGAATATATAAGAATTTCAAATAATTATTTTTTTTTCTAAAATTTTTATCATCAGGATCTTCAACATCTATCAAATATCCTTTCATAACAATCATACAAGCTTCAAAAAATCAAATCTCCATTTAATAGTAGATTCAATTAGGGACCTCGTTAACAAAAGTAAAGGAACTCCATATCAATTCCTAAATCCAAAATTTTTAAATTATAAATTCACATGATTTCGATAATTTTAAATAAATATAAATCAGATCTTTTATCTTAATCTAAAGATATCAATTTTTCATTAACAACCTCAACAATAATATCAGAAAATCTCTTGATCAACTTAGATACGAAATCTTTAAATTAAAATTTATACACATCATGTAGTCTCCAAAGAATAATAAGATCCATTATTTAGATCTAAGGATGATGATTAAAGCTTCCAATACGATGAATATCCTACAATCTCAAAATCAATTTCATCAATAAGAAATAGGCTTCTTTGCAATATCTTCAAATATGCATTCATCCTAATATGCCACTTTATATATAATCCACTACCAAGTTCACTTTCGATAAATATTTTAATCAAGCATCATAAAAAAAAAATTTTTAGCCCATTCTGGAACAATATTTTAGTATCAAATCTTTATCTTGCCAATAATAGTCAACTTCTCAACTAGAAGTAATATCATAGTATTATTCTCATATTGAATTTGAACTTACGATTCACTTGAATAACCAATGATCAAATTAATAACCACAATGCACAATAAAATTTTATGTCAATCCTTTTGTAATTACTTTCAATCAAAATCTAACTAATCATATCATGATCAATAGATCATCCATCATATTTCAAATTCTATATGTCATAATCTCTTATGATCCTTTCATACATAATCTCAATATTTAACCAAAAGTTCACTAAGATTTCTCCCACTACAATCATCAAAGATCTACACCATAATGTCCTTAGTGTCTATCCACTAACACTCCTTCTATACACATCTTAGTTCATCTACTAATGCTCTGATACCACTTTATTTATCACGTCCTCGATCCGAGATTGTGAATCGAGGGTCATGGCAACCGCCGCATACTCATGAAAACTTTTCCCATAAGCATGCAAGGCATCTTATCATGTTATCTTAAAACAACAGCGAAATAATTAGTCAATAATTCAAATCCAAAATATAACGATCTAAATTTCTTCTTTAATATCTCAATAAATTCAACAATGATTCATAGACCTTACATCAAATTCAATAAGACTTTCAATTTAAAATAAAAGTATGGAGATTCTACTTCTGATCACTTTCCATTCATATCTCGTATCATCTTAATTCTTCAACATCTGTAAAAACTGTAAAATAGGAGGTAATGAGCTAGACAGCTCAGTAAGCAATGATCACTTTTCAACAGATTTCATCAGGCATTTAAATAAATAATCATTTATAAAAAATAAATATATAGAGTTCATCAATTCGAAATCAATTTCAATTATGCAACATAATTCATGCCAAATTTATTTCTTTTACGAAAATTCAAGTTTCTTTCAAGATTTAATTTTTTTCGTTTTAAATTCTTTTCGTCAACCATGAGCTATGACCATATTTTTTCTGTGGCAGGGTCATAACATACGTATTTTCTTACGGTGAGCTGCGAATCATTTGACAGCAAATCCTTCGGAACCGCTGGTCTCTCTGGCGGTTTGTCGCTGGTCTCTCTGCGATGTAAACCTCAGGGCAAATAATTGCCAACGTATATGCCCCCATTGGTGGGGTCCTTTACATAGTCAAGTTGTCAATTCATATTGTTCTTATATCAGAATTCTTCATAAATTATGTTTCATATTCTAATTTCGATAATAAAATATATAATCATGTAGTATCGAAATTAATCAATATAATGCATCATGAAATCAATATGTTCAATTATGCTTCATCATTACATTTCAAATAAGATATTTTCATAACAAAATACCATTCATCCAATTCATGCATCGTTTCATAAATCATGTCAGAAAAATATATTATAATTATCGATAAATCTAGAAAAAGTAAAATATTACTTATCTCGAACGCATTCTAATAAATCCACATAATTCTATAAATTTTCTTCCAAAAATTCTGTTCGTAGATCATATCGTGATATCCCATGATCAAACATCCACAATCCTATACAGAATTAATTTCAATAATTAGAAAGAATACGAATACCATATTTCAACGATTTAGATTGGGTCCGATCATCTAATTTCATCTAATCAAAATCTAATTAGAACCTAAACGATCCAAAGTTTGACTATCAGATCAAATCGGATTTAAAGTGATAGGATCGAGATTTCTTCATCGATTTTATAAAATCAAATAGAAAGAGACAACTAGAGGAGAGAGAATTCATGAGGTACAATTCGAATTGATCATATGACACAATCCAATATTACGATTGGTCTAATATCTCGATTGATAAAATCAACATGATCAATCAAGTCATGACTAGATCGGTATCATGGATGATCAAATCTAAAGATTCATGGTCTGATCAAGGTGGGTGCCAATACACTACCCAACAATCATAGATCAAGATTCTTCATCAGATCAAAAATATTAAAAGAATTTTTCATTGATAAATCGATCAAGAGAGAGAAATCGATCGAGAGAGAAATGGCTTTAGAGAGAGAAAATTTTAGAGGGAGAAAATTCATCTTGGACTTCTTGGACGATATGATTCAATAAATCTGATCGATCAGATCAAATCATGCTGAAATTATCATGTGAATAATTTAATAAAATTATAACAATTAAAATCTAAAAATATCTAATTTGATCAAAGTGGGTGTCGGTGTACCGTCCGATGATCGCAGATCAAAAAAATCCATCACTAGATCATTTAAATTCATCATCATTCTTCTCAAAATTCTAAAAAATTTAGGAGAGAGAAATAACCTAGAGAAAGAAAGTAGAGAGAGAAAATCCAATTTTAGAGAGAGAAAATACTAGTTCAGCTGAAGAGAGAGAGGGAAGAGAGAGAAACTCTCTTTCTCATATTTTATTATTTATATCATTATTTATTAATTAATTTATTTTATTTTTCTTTCTTCTTTTCTTTCTTTCTTTTTTTTTCTTCACGGAAGAGAGAAGAGAAAAATCCTATTTATTATTATTATATTATTATTATTTTATTTTCTTCTTCTTTTTCTTCTTTTTTTTTCTTTTCTTTTTCTTTTTCTTTCTCTTTTTCTTTTCTTTTTCTTTTCTTTTCTTTTCCTTCTTCTTCTTCTTTTTCTTTTCTTCTTCCCGGACTTGCTTTGATCGAAACAGGGGACCTTATAGTCCCCCCCCCAAATTGTTGGCCGACCGACAGCCGACTGGCATAGAGATGGTCGGCGGCCGAAGGAGCGCGACTCGCCGCCCGAATGAGCCCAAACCGGTGGCCGGCGACGACCACCAGCACCCGAAAAAAATCAAAAGAAAATCGAACCCCTTTTTCATGAAAATCCGACGACTCCGATCGTCGGTGAACATGCACACCGACACGGGAAGGAAGGAAAAGGAGAGAGAAAGAGAAAAGAAGGCTTACCTCTGACGCCGGTGGGGTTTTCCAGCGAGAAACTGGGACGGGCACAGTAAGGGTATTCCCGGTGGTTTTCCGGCGATTGCCGTCGATTGGGCTTAGATCTTCGGTGAGAGGGAGAGAGGAGGGTTCTCCTCCTTAAATAGAGCCAGAGGGGGGCTCTTTTCGACTCCGATTAGGAGCCGACGAGAGGAGGAAGAAGACTCCCTTGGGAGTCTTCTCCTCTGTTTTTCTTCTTTTTTTTTTTTGTTTGGGCTTTGGTGGGCTGGGATTCGTTACTCGGGCCAGACCATCACAATATGATTTACGAATTTTTTAAATTAAAATATAAAAAAATATTTTGATTTGAAATAAACTTTGACTCGCAGCCTCGCTATGTATTGAACCCTATCATGGAGTTTAAATGTTGGTATTTCAATACTTTACCAATAGGAGTTGTGCGCTGGTATTTTGATATCTTACAAAAGGAGATTATATGCCGATATTTTGATACCCAATCAATAAAGATGGTGCGCTGGTATTTCAATACCCTGCTAGGATTGTGCCCTAGTATTTCGATATCCTATCAATGAGGATTGTGCACTGATATTTTGATATCTTGTCAGTAGAGATTGTATGCTGATATTTTGATATCCTACCATTGAGATTATGCGGTAGTATTTTGATTGAGTTCATGACTGTCGACATGAACGTAATGTTTTAAAAGAAATCAATTCACAAACGAAAATGAGTTTTGAAAAAATTGAATTCGCATGGATTTTATTAGTGTTGTATTTTTGAATTGATATATCTTGGATACTCTTTTCAATATATTATTATTGTTTGATTTATCTAATTAAATAATCATTATTTACTATGCTGTCTAATATATTATTTTATATTTTATTATTTTTACAGATTCAGAGGACTAATTTATCTTGAGAATTTGTTATAAAAAATAAATTAAAGATAAAATTTGAAATTTTATTTTAAAATAATATTTATTAAAATTAATAAAAAATTATGAAATATTTATTTATGAAATATTTAATTTAATTATTTAAATTAAAATGGAACGTTAATTATTTGAATTTATTCCATTGTTGCTTTATGAGATCGTAATGAGATACTTTGCATACTTGTAGAAAAAATTCTCTGTGAGTACGCAGCAATTGTTGCAACCCCTAATCCATGATTTTGGTTCGAGAGCATGATAGACTAAATAGATTTCGAAGCTTTAATTCCTCTATCACCAAATATATTTTCCAACATGGCCCTCATGCGTGTACATTTTGTGCTGGATATGTCTATTAGCAGGCTAACGAGGCCCCGACAATGGTTTCGATGTACAGCTGTTCATGTACTAATAGAAGATTTGGCAACTACTGCTACCCTTACTTCCTCTGGTGGAACTCCAGATTGAGTTTCTCGAAATGCTGCCAAGACATCAATATCTTTGGTTTCATTAGTCAGAAATATAGATTGACGACCTCCTACATAGTAGAGTACTCTGATGAAATGCTGTGGGCAAATTTGCAATTGTTTGGCGATGACCTCTACAACACTTTTATTTTCTAATTTTGTTGGGCGCATCCATATTAGATCGATGTGATTCATCCATGCTACCTAAAAAAAAGGGAAAAAATACATATACAGATGGATAAACTTGGGCATCAGATATTATAGAGCTAAATTATAATTAACTAAGTTTTTTTTTTTAAACCACCAGATTATCCTAACACAGCAGAAATAAGATATGAAACGTATGGAAATTAGTTTTTCATCCAACCAAAGCTTGTGCACCAAATGATATGCAGAAAAGGTGATGGCATCCAGCCAACTACGCAGAAAAACTCCAGTTCTCGCACAGAAGCCTTTCTGAGCCGAAACGGCATCAGGCACGACAGCACCGCTCCATCATATTTATATATATATAACAAAGGGGAAAATATGAGAGCCCTATAATTCACTATTTAGCATTGTAACAATCCATTATACTATAAAAAACAGTCATAATTTTCACCTATTTTTTTAAACAAAATATTATTTTTAATTCAATTCCTTTTCCATTAAGATTCAAGCCAACAATGATTGGATGGTCTAAAAATTTTTTTTTTTTTTTGTCCAATAAAAAGCAAGAGAAAATAACACCATCATTTTTTCTTTATTGCCTGTTATTTTTTATTATAATGGTGCTGAGATGATTATTATGATACCTCATATCCATAAAGGTTGGATTACATTTAAGTTATCCTAAACTGCTCTAAATATGCTCATTTTAATCGAAATTATCCTAGATATATTTATGCTAAAGTTGAGCTATCTAAAATCTTACTCGTGCTGAGCTGAGCACTAAGCATTTCCTCACGCTGATCTGAGCGTCTATTTGTGTTGTTCTCTATGATAAACCTCAACATATATTACCAATGATGTAATAATTTTTTTATAAAAAAAAAATTTACAGGGTCATCAACTTACGATGGATGCCCGAGTCCTCCAAGAATTGCCTTTCCTCCTACTTAAGATCTTGAACTATAACTACGGTTAAGTAATACGAGGGCTAACTTACTAGACCCTCGAGAAGACTCGGCGACTCCAAGCAGGGCTAACTTATCAAACCTCTGTAGAGTCCGAGTCGCACGAGAAGCGGAGGAAAACCCTTGAGGGAACCTTCGGAGGGCTAACTTGCCAGATCTTCAAGAAAACCTCAGCGACTCTGAGACGGGGCTAATTTACCAGACCCATGCAGAGCCCAAGTTGTACGAAAGCGAAGGAAGATCCTTAGAGAACTTCGGAGGGATAACTAATCAGACCCTCAGAATGCCGTCGAGAGTGTAAAATGCCATAGGCACAAGCTCGCCACCGACACACACTGTCTCTGCACGAAGACGAAAAGTGCTAGATGTCGTAGCACAAGATCGCGCAAGCACACAACGCATTCGTGAGGGCTAACTTACCAGATCCTCGAGAAATCTCAACGACTTCGAGGCGGGGCTAACTTACCAGACCCTTACAGAGCTCAAGTCGCACAAGAAGCGAAGGGAGATCTTTAAGGGAACCTCGAAGGGATAACTAATCAGACCCTTAGAATGTCGCCGAAAGTGCAAGATGCCGTAGGCACAAGCTTGCCGCTGGCATACACTACCTCTCGCGTGAAGACGAGAAGTGCTAGATGCCTAGACACAAGATCGCTGCAGGCACACAACGCCACTCGTGAGGACTAACTTACCAGATCCTCGAAAAGACCTCGACGACTCAGAGGGAGCTAACTTACCAGACCTCTGCAGAGCCGAGTGCACGAGAAGCGGAGGGAGACCCTTGAGGAACCTCTAAAGGATAACTAATCAGATCCTTAGAACACCGTCGAAAAGCGCAAGATGTTATAGACACAAGCTCGCCGCTGGCACATAGTCTCTCGTACGAAGATGAGAAGTGCTAGATGCTGTAGGCACAAGATCACCGTAGGCATGCAACACTACTCGTGAGGGCTAATTTACCAGACCTTCGAGAAGATCTCGATGACTCCGAACGAGGCTAACTTACCAGACCCCTGTAGAGCCCGAGTCGTACGAGAAGTGGAGGAGACCCTTGAGGAAACCTCCGGAGGAATAACTAATCAGACTTTCAGAATGCTATTGAGAGTGCAAGATGCCGTAGGTACAAGCTCGCGCTGGCACACACTGTCTCTCAGCGAAGACGAGCAATGCTAGATGCTGTAGGCATAAGATTGCCGCAGGACACAATGCCACTCGTGAAGACTAACTACCAGACCCTCGAGAAGATCTCGGTGACTCCAAGATGGGACTAACTTACCAGATCTTTGCAAAGTCCGAGTCGTAAGAGAAGCGGAGGAGACCCTTGAGAGAACCTCCGAAGGGATAACTAATCAAACCCTCAGGATGCCACCGAGAGTGCAAGATGCCGTAGGTACAAGCTCGCCGCTGGCACACACTGCCTCTCGCACAAAGATGAGAAGTGCTAGATGCCGTAGGCATAAGATCACCGTAGGCACGCAATGCCACTCGTGAAGGCTAACTTACCACACCCTCGAGAAGACCTCGACAACTTCAAGACGGAACTAACTTACCAGACCTTATAGAGCCCGAGTCGCACAAAAAGCGAAGGAGAACCTTGAGAGAACCTCTGAAAAATAACTAATCAAACCCTCAGAATGCTGCAGAGAGTGCAACATGTCATAGGCACAAGCTCGCCGCTAGCATACATTGCCTCTCACGCGAAGACGAGAAGTGCTAGATGTTGTAGGCACAAGATCGCCGCAGGCACATAATGCCATCATGAAGGCTAACTTACCTGACCCTCGAGAAGACCTCGACGAATCCGAGGTGGGGCTAACTTACTATATCCCTTCAGAGTCCGAATTGCATGAGAAGCGGAGGGAGACCCTTGAGGAACCTCCAAAGGAATAACTAATCAGACCCTCATAATGCCGTCGAAAGTACAAGATGCCATAGACACAAGATCTCGTTGGCACACACTGCCTCTCGTGCGAAGACGAAAAGTATTAGATGTCGTAGGCATAAGATCGCCGTAGATATGCAACGTTACTCGTGAGGACTAACTTACCAGACCCTCGAGAAGACCTCGATGACTCTGAGGTCGGACTAACTTACTAGACTCCTGCAGAACTCGAGTCGCACGAGAAGCGGAGAGACCCTTGAAGAATCTCCAGAGGGATAACTAATCAGACCCTCAGAATACCGCGAAAGTGCAAGATGCCATAGGCACAAACTTGCCGCTAGCACACATTGCCTCTTGCACGAAGACAAGAAGTGTTAGATCCGTAGGCATAAGATCGCCGCAGACACACAACGCCACTCATGAAGGCTAACTTACCAGACCCTCGAGAAGACCTCGACGACTCCGAGGTGGGCTAACTTATCAGACTTCTGCAAAGCCCGAGTTGCATGAGAAGCGGAGGAAGATCCTTGAGGGAACCTTTGGAGAGAGAACTAATCAGACCTTTAAAACGCCGTCGAGAAGCGCAAGATGCCGTAGACACAAACTCGTCGCTGGCATACACTGCCTCTCGCACGAAGACGAGAAGTACTAGATGCGTAAGCACAAGATCACTGTAGACACGCAACACCACTCGTGAGGGCTAACTTACCAGATCCTTGAGAAGACTCGATGACTCTAGATGGGGCTAACTTACCAGACCCTGCAGAGCCCGAGTTGCATAGAAGCAAGGAAACTCTTAGGAAACCTCTGGAGGGATAACTAATTAGACCCTCAGAATATTGCGAAAGTGCAAGATGTCGTAGGCACAGCTTGCCGCTGGCATACACTGCCTTTCATGCAAAAATAAAAGTGCTAGATTTATAGGCACAAATCACCGCAACACACAATGCCACTCGTAAAGCTAACTTATCGACCCTCAGAAGACTTCGACGACTCTAAGGCGGGGCTAACTTACCAGACCCTATAGAGCCCGAATCGTATAAAAAGCGAAGAGAGACCTTGAGAAAATCTCTGTAGAGATAATTAATCAAACCCTCATAATACCATCGAGAAGTGTAAGATGCCATATACACAAGATCGTCGCCAACACACACCTCCTTTTCAAAAGAAGAAAAAAAAATAGACAATGTATGGCCAGAGATATTACCTCAATAGTGCTCCTTCCACCTGAGACATTGTCTCAGACTCAGGAGGGTGTAGTGTTGAGATAATTATTATGATGCCTCAGATCCATGGACGACTGGATTACATTCAAGTTATCCTAAACTGCTCTAAATATGCTCACTTCAATCGAAATTATCCTAAATGTATCTATGCTGAAACTAACTATCTAGAATCTTACTCGTACTGAGCTGAACACTGAGCATTTCCTCACGTTGATCTGAGCGTCTATTTGTGCTGTTCTCTACGAGCCGAGCAAAATTTACAAACTCCACAAATATAAATTTAAAAGAGGAAAAAAATAAAAAATCATTACAAAGTAATTAAAACCCCGAAAGGATCGTCGTCTGAATGTCCCATCAATTATGCCTGTCCGCTTCGGTTGCATTAGGCTGACATCACACGTCTTAAATACAGAAGGCAGATGTGAAGGCAAAAACACGTGCATTGGATCCGAGACACTTTTAGAGTACTCCTTTCGTCTGATCTCAAACTCAGAAGTAGGGGGATAGTGTTAAGGTGATTACCGTGAGCACATGGATCAATGCTATATCACAAAATATTTCAAGTTCTCAGATCAATACGACCATTGACTGCGTATGAGCTGAACAGTCCATCTCCATGCTGAGCTGAAGCGTTCCTAGATCTAACCTATGTATAACTGCTCAGCCACTTATCTCTTCAACATGCGGACCGTTGTCTATCCCGAATAGATAAGATTTAACGTAATCATTTTTTCTGATCTCGCAAGAGTGATTAAGGCTGAATTATCTCGTCCAGTTTGACATGTCCAATAGCTCGACAATCTCAGAATCATGCGATCTCACAGCTAACAATCCAACTATCCGACATCCTTCTATATAAACAATCAGAGGCCCGAGGATCCAGGTAAGTCCAATCAAATCTCTCTCAAAGAGCCTGTTGCTACTTTTTATTCTCTGCTTTTCTAACTTGAATATCGTAGGATACTCGTCGGAGCCACAACCTTGGTTTGAAACTTTTTTGCAGATCACTCCAGTGCTAGTGTCCCTACACAGGACCAAATGTCTGTCATCCGACTTCGATCGATTTAAGCAGCAACAAATGGCTATTACAACAATAATTTTTTTAATATAAAAAAATTCAAATGCTATTTTTTGAGGCAAACAATAGTTATTATATAACGCAACGTGTCACTTAAAACATTGATATGTTTTAACTAAAAAACAAAAGCATCCATATCTACACACCAAACACAACATTGTTTAACACTTTTCATATTTGAAGGTAGCAGTATTTACAAATGAAATTCAAAAAAGAGAAATTGATTCTTGCAGTTCATACCTCATCAACAAACTTCCCACATAAATGTGAGAATGCTGAACTTCTGCCTACTGAACCTAAATTGAGGGAGAAAAAAAAAAGACTCTCCAGACTTATATTGCATCATGCTTGCACACAAACTTGAGAAGAAATTTTGATTTAGTGTTCAGTAATAGAGACCCTTCATAGACTCCTGTCAAAAGTTTTGTTTTCTTTTGACAAGCTCACAAAGTTATTGATTCGATTGATTTAAAAGAAAGCATTAGACATGATAATTACATGAATTTGAAAAGAAAACAAAACATTAAAAAGGTTGACATTGTAATTGACATAAAGAAGGTAGAAGAATATCTGAATGGAAATCCTTCAGTTCTTCTCACATGATAACCACATTTGAAAACACAACTGTGCAATCCTAATCATCTAACATGCAACATGGGCCTACAAATACAACTAAAAGGGTCAGAACTTGAATATGCAAAAAGCAATTAACTGTTCCTAAGTTTATTTGTTGAACAACTTGCATACATCATTTCAAGGGCCATGATCTTTGACAATTGAAGTATGAATTTGCATGTATGATTCCGAATACATTTGTTTAATTTGAACTGTAGCAAAAATTTTATCTGACAATCATTTGAAATGAAAATTTTTGATGACTAACATAGACAAATATAGCCGAGATGTCTTCATGTCATCCCAAGGAGACATTACGAACTCCAAGAGATGGCCTAAACTCACATACTTATCTGCCAACTCTCCAAACAACCACATCCAAGAGATGAGCATCATAAATGTGATTTCTAGATTCAGCACAACATGCTTCACATTATTTCACATTTGGCAGTAACAGAATTACCGATGTTACACATTTAATGTTATATCATACGCCAGTTAACTTGGATATCTAGTGAAATCTGACAAATGAATGGTGTTATGAAACCTTTAGTTTAAAAAACCTCATTCAATCATTGTGAAGTTAATTCATGTAGGGTTGGCTGCTCACATCACCTAAATGCATGTAGACTCATGTAGCTAGAAGTCAGTAACATGGGCATGAAAGTTTGCATAGCATTAACACATGTAATAACCAGCTCCATACAAAGCGAGAAGAAGCAAACGCAAATATCTGTCCACCAAAACATGCAATCATAAGAACAAAGGAAAAAGAGAAAAAGTTACAATTAGAGTGAAATAAATCACCATTATACAATTTTTTTTTCATATTAATCACCACATATAATAGTGAGCTGTCTCGTTACTTACTAAAATATCAAGTATGAAAAGATGAAATGAATGAATACAAACATTAATCAGTAGAATGATAATGAAATTACTGACTGGGGCTCATGATAGAGAAGACTCTAATTACCTAAGTACAGAAATTTTTTTATGTAATTTACTATTGATAATAAAATTTAAGAATATAAGATGTAGAGGTTTCCACGTTTCCAAGTATGCCACTCTAATGTATTAATACTAAAGCTTTCAAGTAATGAAATTCCTCATGTTTTCAATGAAATATAGATCATATTTATATAGATCTTATGCTCTTTGTAAAAATTACTTCAGCATGTCAAGATTAAACTCATGCACTAAAAACGTTGTTTCATGCTAAGGAATCTTCAACTTAAATTTCTCTTGAAAGAAAGAAAGAAAATAATAGTAAAATTTCTTGTTCATTGTATCAATTCCTTTGTCAATTGGGTAATTACTATACATTGTAACAAGATCTTTCTTGTACAAACATTGAAAATATAGAACATTAATATAAATCTTTTAATAAGTAAAACAAAAAAAAAAAAACACCTTCTTAAAATAGTTTGTCCTCAAATATTACAAATTTGACAGGAAGCAAGATTCTCGATATTTCATGTAATTGAAAAGCAAATTGAACACCCCTTATGAACAGGGACCTTTTTTGGGGGCTAGAATAGGAACTAGATTAGGTTTCAAGACATTGCAATCACGATATCTTGTCAAATTCCCTTCATGTGCACACAAATGGGAAGCAATGGGCCCTGATCACTCATTCTGCACCTGAAAAAGATGAAAGGAAGGCAGGAAGCAGCATATGATCCCAATCCATTGTCCGCATCCACAGTCGGCAAGATATTGGATCACTATCACATTTTATCTTGTGACATTCATCATGTACTTGAGAATTTACATGTATCCCTTATTTAAAAATAGTTTATACATACATTTGAAATCTTGACCAAAACCTATATTAGTGATAGCAAATTTGAGCCAAAGCAAAAAGTTGACTGATATCAACTGAAACCCCAAATCATAATTAATCCAAATTTGCTTCAGCTGAAACTGAAGCAAGACAGTTAAAACTTGCAGTTTCAAATATGAGTAATTATAGGAAGCGCAACTTTCATAATAAAGCATAAACTGATGGAGAATTTACTAATAAAAATTGTAGGATATGTGCAGTAACTATAGTAAGAGCCTAAGAGGCCTAAATAAAAAGCTACTCGGACTTGTGTGGAAGGATATGAGAAGAGAAGCTAAATGGTAGCTACCAGACAAGGCTTTTAGAAGCACACTGACAGAGCACAAAAACTTCGATGACAAAGTGGGCTTAAAGGATCCACCAAGCTAACCTGATATAAAAGGGATAAGCATTGTTGTTAATGGTTATAAAAGGTGAAAATTTGTCATTCAAGCAAAAGGATTGACCTTCTAAGGACCAATGATTCATGTTGGCTCATTTACTTCCTAGGTTAAATTCAAAATATTATTGAAGGATACAACAACAATTCACATTTTCAAATGAAACTGTTGTGGCTTAACAAAGGAAAGGAGCATACCAACAGAATAAGATTTCCACCAATAAGAGATGAACTGGCAATAATTGACTATTAAAGCTACATGGCTTGTGTAAACATGATCAAAGGAGGCCCAAGCAACAAAAGCAACCTAGGTTTGTGCAAATGATAATAAAAGGAGGGAAAGACATAGGACGATCTAGATGGAACTGGAACCTATCAAAAATGATTTAAAGAAGCTTTTATTAACAAAGGCATGACACCTGATAGCCATATGCTTAAAGCATTCATAAAGCTAGTTCTACATGGATGTGCAAAGGATTGTTGATGTTGGTTATAACATATCATCAATCAAATCTTCAACTTGTCATTCAAGAAAGATGCTTGACCTTTTATAGGGGTGTAAACATGCTGAGCTAAGTGAGCTGGGCCTAGCTACAGCTCATCTCCCTTCATAATAGAGCCAAGCTCAATCCAGTTCATTTAATTTTGAGCCAAAAAATCAAGCTGCTCTCAAGCAATCATTAAGAAATACAAGCGACAGCTTGAAGTTCCTTGAGGCTTTCATATAATAGTTTGAGCTAATATGTATCATTATATCTTAATGTTATAATAAATTTTTCTTTTGCATGTATATTATATTAATATCTAACATGATATAAAGAAGGAGCTCAACTCTTTCTTTATGTGTCAAGCATAATCAAGCGTAGCTCAAGCGAGATTAGCTCTACTTAACTCAATTACTAGTTGAATGAGACAAGTTCATGTTGGATTTCTAGCCAAACACAAGATGCTTGCAAACAGCTCATCTGTTTGACACCACAAACCTCTTAAGGATTAGATAGTATGCTATTACATTTTTTCCATGGATAGGACTCACCATAAGATTAGTTAATCAAATATAGGAAATCATAATAGAAAATTCATGAAACTTTTTTCAGAAAAATGCAATACATGTTTCTTAATGAAGGAATGAGAGTTGGCTCTAACTTGCCGAGACCACAAGGGGATATGCCATCAGTTGCAAATTTAGCACAAATATATGCATAACCAATGCATTTGATCTGCCTATGAATAGTTTGTGACAATTTATACCTAAGCCATATAAACCATGGAGATGGAACTATCATTTTAACAAAAATAATAATGAACACAACATGTGCGGCGCGCACACACAAACACACAAATATCTATATACACATCTACACATGTGTTTATATGTATATATGTATGCCTGTATATATGTGCTTGCATATATGTCTACAAGCATGTGTTTTTACAGAACCAACAAATCTTTCATTATTTAGCTTGACTATACTTGTCTATCTATAACCCTAGTACCTCACTAGCAACAACATCTACAAAAACAGCTTCATTATACACCAAGGTTGAATCATCAAGGTCTTTCATCTATCTCATGTGCAAAGAAATAGTCAAATCAAAACAACCTTAGTCTAGACCAATATATGTTTTAAATGCCCTTCTGAACAATCCCCACGGTAACCCAATATATGTTTTAAATGTTCCAGTGATGTTCTATTTCCAGCATTGACCAAGTTGCCTCTCTCAATGTTCTATCCTATCCTCCAACGCTCAGTTGTTATTGAGCATACAATCAGTGGGAGAATGCAACAGTTCCAAGTTTACATCTTCTGGTATCACCAAATCAACAGCTTTTGGATGTTATAGTCATGCATAAAAGTCAAGGTATAGGAAGGCGAATTGAGAAGACTCTAGATCTATTAACCTCCAATGGAAACTTGAATGAATGATAAAGATCAACAATATCTGTGACTTGTTCCACTGTGAATTCAGAGTCGCAGAAAAGGAAGACATCTAAAAAAGCACAAAAAAGTAAACATTAATCATTCTAAATTTAAGATTACTATAGTAATAAAAGTTCACTTATCCCACATGTTCTTCATATTCAGGCATCTGAAATTTGTTTCGTTGGAAGGCCGTGATCGGCAATTTCCCAACCAAACCTAAGGCAGAGAATGAGAAGCAGCAAATTGAAAACATACTTTATTTTCATAAAAAAACAAGTGGGTCAGAATTAAAGAACAATAAACACCATAGCTTTCATTTCCTTGCAAGACAAAGCAGGTATGTCATACATATAGATACACAGGCTGGTTGAGTAAAAACAACAGACATATAATGGCCATGGAACATGACATGCCCCTTGGAGTTAAAACTTTTACAACTAAACTAATCTGATAGAGAAGCAATGAGAGACCGAGGGCTTCCCCAAATTGGCAGGCTGATTAGAGACTCGGCCAATCTCTCCTCCTGCCCCTTGCACATCGACTCCACAAAGTCGCAAATTTCTGATAGCTTCCGCAGAATCGCTTCCTGAGACTCCACCTGAAACCACCAAATCATCCACCAAAACACAGAATTATGCTAAAACCCTAACCCTAACACTAAAAGTGGAGATATTGCTTTCTCGTAGGACTTCGATGCAGGTACCTGAGAGAGGAGATCATCAATCGACGGTGCGAAAGCGCCGCCCGGCATCTCCTCGGAGGAGGTGGAGGAGGAGCAGGAGGAGGAGCGGTGGCGGCGATGGGGATGTGCGAGGTCAAGTCCAGCAAGGTGAAGGACAAGGCCTCCCACTGTTCCATCTCTCTCCGGTACTTTTCCCGAGGCTGAGGAGGCACCGCCGCCGCCGCTCCCTGCCGTGGCGCCTCAGCTCGGCCTCGGTGTCGTCTGACGGCGTCGGCCGCCCCTCCTCCTCTTCCCCCGACGTCCGCCGGCGGCGACGGCGCTTGTAGACGAAGCCATTGTCGTTGCAGATCTCCCACTCGGCGTCGTCCCAAGCGGAGTCGGTCGTGACGGCCATTCGCCGTTCGCGATCGAAGCGGGAATGGGGAAAGCGGTGGGAAGACGAAAAAGAAGGGGGAAATTTGAATTTATTTTTTTTCTCCCTTTATCTCTTTGGCCCGAACCCTTCCAAATCTCAAGCGCTGAATTTGAACCGTTGGATTAAATCCGGCGGTTTCAAAGTGAACACCCGTCCTAGCTCTTGCCAAACCGTTGGATTAAATCTCGCGAGTTCATAGAGCTTCTCTTTTTATTATTATTATTATTTTATAACTAGAGAGATATTGAATAATCGACTCGTAGCTTGACACAGTTGTTTCATTCAAAGGCTAAAGCATCTCTCGTCTTCTAATTTTCTATTAACCTGTCCAAATCCTGATATCGAGCAGTTTCCAAATTTGGTAAAAGCTCCAGTGCCTTCCTAGCTTGGAAATAGTTTTTATTTTTTTGGTAAAGAGCTTGGAAATAGTTAGAAGAACTGGAAAGAACCGCGATGCATTCTCCAAATTCAAAATCCGCCTAGAAAATCCAGTAATATTGCGTTAAATTTTCTGTTGAATTGTAGCTTATTCCGATTTAGCCCATATTGATCCAATACTCTTGTAACCAAATCTTGTTGGACATCCACAAATTTTTTCTCCACAGATCAATTGGCCCACAGCCTCTAGAAATATAAATGAGTCAAGATACTTACAAGCTATTCTATTTGAATTTAAGCTAAACTCGATTTAATTATTATTGAGTTCAAGTAATTCAAATATTTTTTTGAATTAAGCTAAAGTAGCAGAATACATAACTCAAAAACTCACAAGTCTATTCTAGTTTATATATATTTTTAATAATATTATTTTTATTTATAATATATATTGATATGTATAATATTATTTGGTTAAGGTTGGAATTGAAATTTGAATTTAAGTTCTCGATTGATTTTCAAATTGAGTCGATTTGATTTCAATTTTTTTTTTTTTTTATTGAATCAAATTTGAGTTTAAAATATCAAGACAGTTAATCTTGAATCAAATTTTGAACTTGAGTATTTGAAATCAAATCGAGCTCAAATTTTTAACTACTTGATTTGATTCATCCCGATTGCATCCGTAGATATTAGTTGGGATTTAGGTGGACTCTTAGCATACTATGAGCTAGGCACGCCAACAGATGGTTTCACGTGATATTACCACAAAAAATATTGAAACAGACCCTTAGTTGCCAATTGATTATTGATAAAGCGAGAATTCAAGAGGGTGGAAGTTGAAAGTGTGATTGCTTTAATTTTTACTTGATCTAAAGAAGAAATCTTCACTCCAAGCAGGATCTTTCTGTGACCATTCTTCTACTTCTTCCAATTTTTTTCTTTAAATTCTTTATTTTTAATTATTTATGGAAAAATTCATCCTTAATGCCGCTTCTATGAAAAAGGCATATCTTATAGTTATATTTTCATTTTTGTCCACCATACCATTAGGCGGATGGTTTTGCCTATCCACGACCATCAGGTGTTTGTAGATTTGCTTGGGATAAGTGATGGTTCGACGGCAAGGATAAAATTCAAAAAGGTGAAATGTTTAAGGAAACAGCGTGTCAAGAGTGAACTCACCGGTTGCCAATCGAAAGGCAATGTAAACCCCGTGTAGAAGGTCTGTTTCTCCGCAAGCCGCCCAGTTTGGTTCTATTTCGAGGGTAGCAAAATGCTTCTGACCTCAAGAGTCCTTTCCTCCCTCTCCCCAAAGCTCACGCCTTTCCTCTTCCTCAAATCCCGCCCTTTCCTACTGTCTCCCTCCGCCCTCTCTCCACCACCGCCACCCCTTACCCACTCTACTACGAGCTCATCCGCCACCGCCCCGTTCGCCCCCCTCCCCGCCATCACCCCCAGCCCGCCGCTGGTGGCGACCAACCGACCGCCGCCGCCGCCGCCGACGACGACGATGATGAGAAGCTCATGGACCGCTCCAAGCGGCGGTACTACCGGAAGCGGCGGCAGCGGATGCTCGGCGGGTCCGACACCGACGATGACGACGGCCGCCGGTCCCAAGGTGACGACTTTGTCGAGCTGAAGCCGGAGGTCGTCGACTTCCCGAGGCTTCATGCCCGGGAGGAGGAGCTCTACTTCTATGACACCTTTGCCTACCCCTGGGAGAAGGAGAAGCACTACCGGATGGTTTACCAGCTGGAGAAGAAGTACTTCCCCGAACATTCCCTCGATAAGGCGTTTGTCGACCCAGGAACGGAGCCGGTGCAGGTAGCGGCGGACGGGGAGAGGAAGAAGGGGAGGAAGTCGAAGAAGAAGAAGAAGGACGAGGTTGAGGAGAGGGACGAGAAGGGTTTGGTGTTCTTTGACGAGGAGGTGAAGGATAGGCCTGCTTCTGCCTCTTCGGTTGCTGAGCCGACTGCCCGGGATGTGACAGAGAGGAAGGTGGAAGAGTTCTTCAAGTGTTTGAAGAAAGTCCCCAACGCCAGAGGGCAGAAACCTGTTGCAAAAGAGGTGGTGGAAGATGGAGGAGAGCCATATCTGGTGAGTAGGAAGACGGAGCTTCCTCCGAGGTGGGATGGACCATCTGGTATGGTCGTGCTGGTGGACAAACCTAAAGGTTGGTTGCATATTTCGGCTTGCTAATTTTCTTTGCCTTATTGTTAGATGATACACGTAGCAATTGGAATTCATCTGGAATGTACAGGAGTGATGAATGTTTCATTGGATTTGCTTGTAACCTGAATGCTGAAAGGGGTTGACTATATGTATGGGACATCTTGTCATCTTCCATATTGAGGTTCTGTTGATCAGTTGGGTGGAGAGATGGAGAATTGTATGGCATAGTGGTGTATCTTAGTGCACTAAGTCTTTCAAAAACCTGCATCACTCCTACGATGTGCCAAATGCTTATTGCGGAAGAGTGTTTCAGCCTTAAAATTAAATGTTATATTTAAAAAAGTTGACCATGAAGACTTAGAAAAATAGACAATATACATTTATTTTAACCAAACATACCTATGAAATATATCCAAAGTAGGATAGGGATAAGTTGAATTACTCAAATGTATTATTCTTTGTATGAGGAAGGATACCGTGAACATTTGCTTTCTATAAGTACTTGGTTATAATGTTTAACTTTTACACAAGGTTTATGAAAATAGATGTTTTAATCTATTGTCTTTTAAATTGTTAAGTTGTTATTCCATAATCATTTGAGAAAGTCAATGAAGGAGATCTATTCTATGTTTCACTAAAGAATTTAAGGCTTTAGAAAGACACACACATACTGTATTACCTTTTCTTTTTTATATATAAGATGCATTTTCTTTTTTCTTTCACTTTTTCTAATAAATTTTAAGAAGATAAGTAGTTAATGGAAGCAATTAAGGATGCCTCGGAGTAAAATAAGAAGGAAAAGCTGAGAGAGCTGAGAAAAGAAAGATAACTGAAGAACAGCATGATCCCTGTAGAGCTCAGTAGCATAAGCTCCCTGAGATGCCTCCTCCAACAGTTGGCATCAGGACCAAGATTTTCAAATTGAATGTACACAGTCCATGCCTTAGGATGGAGTAACCATTGTGTAATAGAAAACTTATAACGCAACAAATTGCGGGTGTGAAAAAGCAAGGATTTCCAGACATCCTGTCTGTGGTCAGTGTTGTTTTACATTCAGTCTGAAACTAAATATTCTTGGCATTGGACAAAAAGAAAAAGGTATGTGAGAGCTGTTTATTGGAGTAATTACTATGACTAAGAATATGCTCTACAAGAATGATGCAGGACCAGATAGGAAAGGCCTGCAATAATTGTTAGAGGAATCTAGTAGATGCTAGAAACCCTAACTAAAAGTTTTATGGCAATCCAAAATGTTTCAGCTTCTGCCTAAAACAGAATTTCGGGGAATAGTGAAACAATTTGAAAAATTCAGTAATGGAATTGGATTTTTTTAATGGAGGACAGAATTGAGAGATTAACTATATGAGTTGATCACATTTGCAATAAAGAATAATAACAGAGAAAAAGAAGGTGACAACTGGAAGTCCAGACTCGCTGTTTGATGGACCCATAGTTGTCACGGGTGGTTGCCTAGTGTGCCAGGATGCCCACAATCTCCTAGGCGAGGCTTGTTTGATCTGGTTTATGCCCTGGCACTTGCCAGCTAAATAGGCCCGGTGTAAGCATTGTGCGCTCACCAAATTCGCCCAAATCAGCTTGGTGCTTTCCCAGTTCAGCCCAAATAAATTGGTTGAGTCAAACCAAATCTGGTTGGCTCTAGATCGGTAGCTGGGGTCAGCCAGAATGGAATAGAGAAAAGGCATTCGAGCTAAAAGGGTGTTGTGTACTTGTATTCTTGAAGTTTAAATCAAATAATATCTAACCAATACACTACATTTTAAGTAGAATTCATGCGTTAATTGTTATTAATGGATCTTTGGTCATGTGATATAGATAGTTTATTTAAAACAGTGCGAATTTTAATCCTTGATGGAAATATGTGGAGGTATAAATAATTTTGTAAATCTTGTACAACGTTTGTCACCTTGGCGGTTGCCTAATCACCTAGGATACAAGAGGGTCCATCACCTAGACTTGCCTAGGCTATTTGATAATTATGAATGGTTGGCAGTGGCAGAATATTGTGAATGGCATCCTGATTTCAAATCTTCAAAGTAAAGTAAAGATAGGTAGCAGATCTATGATATAGAGAAGAAAATGATTAAGAGAAAGATGAGAAGAATAAGCAGCAAAAAAGAGAAAGAAAGGAGAGGCCCGAACCTTGGTCAAAAGGTCTCTCTCTATTTCTTCATAAAAAAAATTCCAGTATATAGACCTTTCAGCTGGCTCTTCAGGACTCTTTATAGACTTTTAATAGACTTGACCAATCTTCTAGAAAATTCCTAGTTTGAGTCATCTAGGATCCTACAAATATAGAAAGATAACCATCAGAATCTCACCAATTGTCCTCCTATTTAACTCTTGATAGAACTTCTAGAAGATAATGGTTACTTTGGTGTATACCACTTATGCTATAGTGACGTGAACTTTAACTGACCTCTTGTAATGAATCAAAATTAATATGGACTTAATCATCAACAAGTTTGAGGCTCTTGATGAAAATATTCTCGCGAATTGTTTCATGTTCATTCATTGCTTCAGAGATGAGACCTGAAGATGCCACCCAACCTTGCAGTCTCAGCCTTTTGTGGGTCTGAACAGCAATCTGGTTGCTTTTGGTGCTAATTTTGGAGCTGTTGCACCCTCCCTAAGGCCCTGGCAGCTGTCTTCAATGTTCAATGTAGCCTACAACAGTGGGTTTGGTTATAGTACACCATTTTGAACCTCAAAACCTAGAGCGTATTCCAAAAGTAATATATATGCATGCAACATTGAATCCTTGACATTATCTTGATCAAAATAATCTTGTACAATTGATTATTGACTCCTGGCTCCAACTTGGGCTCAAAGCATTCATATGTTTAGGATATAGCACTGGGTAGTTGAATGCATCTTCTTCTATTCATTGGATCATTAATCTATCTGAAGTTCCGCATTTGATGCTTTGATTATGTTTTACACTGTCTCTCATATATTGTAGTGCTAACATATGGTGGACATGGTTGTGGGGCTCACTAGAATCTTTGGCCTATGTCATGAGCTGGGTGTAGCCTCTTTTCTATGCAACTGCTAAAACTTTGCATCTTCAAGTTGCGTACTTGATTCATATATAATTACTTACCTTGGTTGCAATTATTCACCAACTCTGTCATTTCATGCATCCTTTGTTGGTATATATTTTGGTATATCTAATATTTATGTGGTTATTAAGATAGAAGCAATTTCATGGCATTGTATTCCTCGCTGGTCACATGTTTGAGAGGGATTTTTAAGCTGCATCAACTTTCTCGGACCTAATGAACCTAGATTCATCTCCACTCTGCTATTTACTTGCAAGCATCTTTTTTGGAAGACTTCAAATTAGTGAACTTGCATTTACCATGTTTTAAAGAATTTATTCTAATGTCACTTATTCATTGATCTAGGCAACTTGCAGTATATAAGCATCTGACCCTAGTTTGCTACCATCCTTTGGTCTGCATAGTATGCCATTTGACCTAGCCATTTAGGTATCTTGTAGATTTTCTGTAGAGAAACCGGTGGTGGAACTAAACAGATACAATCTGAGGTTTCATGGACTGACTTGAAATTTAAAACATCATTGTGTTCATTGTGATAGTTAACTTTTGTTACTTAAAGATGTAGCATTTATCATGGAGTTTTTACAGCATATCATGCACTAACTAAATATCCTGCCCTTTTATTGCCATCTATTGGGATGACTAACTCATTGTCCAGGACCTAGTTACATTATTTAAGGTTAACATGCTGTCTACCTGAATATTCTGTAACTTATCATGTCCTCCTGGTTAAATTTTTTTGTTTCGTATATTCATGACCATTGCTTTGTTCATAATACTTCATATTATTTAATTGAGAGCTGACAAATACATTACCAAAGGCAGGATGGACTTCATTTACTGTTTGTGGGAAGCTGCGGCGGTTAGTCAAAGTGCAAAAGGTGCTCTTTTGTTTTGGACCTGCATGATTGTAAATTGCTTGCGTATGAAATTCTCATGCTAAATATTTTATTCATAGGTTGGGCATGCTGGTACTCTTGACCCAATGGCAACTGGTTTGTTGATTGTTTGTGTTGGTAAAGCAACCAAATTAGTGGACAGGTACACTCTTTTGCCTTTTGATTTATACATTAATCTTGTTATTATCAGATTGGCTGCAAAAATCTTATAGAAATAATCTTTTGCTTTAGGATAATTAAGGATGTATTTTTAGGCATAGTATATGCTATCATCATACAAAACACATTTATTGATGCAGTATTCTTGACCAAACCTCCTGTGGAAAACACAATGTTATGATTTTCAAAATATTTTGTTTACTATTTTAAGTGACAAGTAAGACCGCTGCATTTGGAGAGTAACAAGTCTGTGTCAGGTCAAAGAAGATCAAGTTAAACTGACAAGGAAAAAGGAGAGAATGGAAGAAGGAAACATATCTGTCTGTCAAATCTCTGCACTCCTTTTTTCTTCTGTTTCTTTTTTTTTAAAAAAAAAACTTGGCTCCTTTTTAAAACCCTAAAGTACCTGCACTTAATTTAGTCCATTGATTTAACTTGACTAGTTAATTTAGTCCAATGATTTAACTCAATTAATCATGAATATTAAGTCAAACATTTTACAACAAAAAGCATTACATGACATTTCATGTCCCTAGTTCGTAGCCCTGTTTGTCCTTCAGGCCATAATAACTTTGATCAAATTGAGCATCTTTTGTTCACCTAACACATTCAAAAGATCATCTCATAACAACACTCAGTGTCACACAGAACTTTGCTAAAATGGACTTCCAAGTCTCAAACTACAGGTGAAAAACTTGGTGGTTGTAAGTGTAGCGACCAAGAAGTAAGAACTTATATTGACTTGCTAGAAAAATAACATTAGAATTACAAACCCTTGGACAGCCAAAACCAATTTTATGTTGCTTGAGACAAATAGAAATTTCTTGGTCTTTCAATTTCAAAACAACCTTCCTTTCATTGCATGGTCCTTTATGTATCATAGGGCTTGAGCAAAGTTTTGTTAGAAATGTAATCATGGTAACTTTGTAATTGAAGGTATATTGAACATAAAACTCAAATTTTGGTGGAATAATAAGGAATTTGAATGTTGGTAGAGTGCTGCTAACTTAAACCTTGAATGGCAATTCTTGGGAGCATAATCCAAAAGGGAAGTTAAGCTGCTTCCAGTTAAGCCTGAGTTTAGGAGTCCAATATTTTAGGGAAATTAGCTTTCAGGTGTACACAACTTCCAAGGACAAGCAATATCACATTTCCAAAATTTAGTAGAGAGCAACACATTAACTGTAAGCAACTTTATGTGATTCAGAAACTCTCAGGATATGATAGAAAGCAACCCATGTTTGTTCTTCCATTGACATTGAACTCAATGAAACTGTCCTCTTCGTCAATCAATCCTTGCTCCAAGAAAAATGGCTTCTGTCTCATTAGTTGCTAGGCCATGATGATGTAGTGTTATCTCCCAAGATCTTGTAGAAGCAACACTTGCTTCTTCTTCCATTAGTTTACCAAATTGGATGACATAGATCTCAGGAAGCGGTGGGTCCTCCTTCATAACCGGCCCCACCTCTATCCCCACGAAAGAAGAGATTGCTCTTAGACTAGTGTTAACTTATTTACATCAATGTTATAATTTGAGATAACCAAATTGTGCAGACATTCTAGTTCCATGCAATGAAATTATATTATGGGATTGGATGAAAGAGAATAACTGCAGGAGTAGAAATTTAAATAAAATCTGATATCCTATTAATATAATTATAATCATAACCATTAGCATTTCTCCATCTATCAGGTGTTGGTTTGTGCTAAGAATTTCTAGTATTCTTCTATATGATTTTCAGAATCATCTCGAATCGGACGTTTAGGGTATGCCGAACCAGACCAGCGGAGAACTGGGACGGTTTCGGCTTGGAAAGTGTCACACACCGACGTCGAGGGAGAAAGAGAGGGAAAGAGAGCAAGAGAGAGAAAGGAGGGGAGGAAAATGTCGGACGCCGTCGCTGTCGGAGGGCGGCGTTGGCCCGACGAGGCCGTCGGAGGGCCATGGAGGCGTTCGTGCTCGGTGTCGCCTGATAGGGATTTTAACCTCAAAAGAGAGAGAGAGAGGGGACGGATGCTACCGGACGGTGGTGACGGTGGTGGAGAGGAATCTGTGGCACCGCTGAGTGGCCACCGTGGTCCTCAGGCGGTGAAAAACGTCCGGATAGAGCCGCGGCCATGGAACAGGGGTAACCGCTCCTGTTTCTCACGTCTTATTTTTTAAAAACCATGATGAATAGTAAAGCCTAAAAATCATGATGAATAGTAAAGCCGGCAAATCCATTGTCGGTTTTACATTTCAATTTTTTTAAAAAAAGTCGAAAAATAGTGAAGCCGACAATGGGTTTGCCAACTTTACTATTTTAATATTTTTTTTAAAAAAAGTACAAAAACAATAAAGCCGGCAAGCCCATTACCGGCTTCACTGTTGTTGGACTTTTTAAAAAAGCCCATGAAACAGGGGCGATCGCCCCTATTTCACGGTCGTGGAGTCGCAGGTGGTGTTTACACCACCCGATAGCCAGCCGAAGCCCTCCGGTGGCCTCTTTGCCGGACACCTCTCGATCCTTTTCTTTCCCTCCCCCCTCTCTCTCTTCTCTCTCCCGTGGACGACGCAGAGCCATGGTGGCCGCTGCGGCCCTTTGAGGGCCCACGTAGCCCTCCGATGGCCACCAACGGCATCTCCATCGCCTCAACCTGCTTTCCTCCCCTCCTCTTCTTTCTCTTCCTCTCTTTCTCTCTTTTCCTCACTGGTTTGTCCCTTCCTCCTTTGTTGGTTCTTCGGTCTGGTCCGATATGGGGCTGTACCGATTTGTGCCGTCAGCTGATCGGAATAATGTGCGGTACCAATTTTGAAAATCTTGTTCTTCTATCTATGTGGGGTCGGTCTTTGCCAATAATTCCTATTAAGGACCATTCACATATTATTCAGGCTTCTACATATCCTTTCTCATAACCTCCATCTATGTGACCCTAGGTACTTCTCATTTCTCTACATACTTAAACACAAATCAAATTGCCCCTTCTTGCTGGAGTTCTCTTAGATCTTAGTTGTGTATGCCTATACAATCTTAATATTTTTCTTCATCATTTGGTCCTTAATTTGTGCAACTTATATAGATTTTCTAGTGCAACCATTCTTAATTCTAAATTTTCTAGTTTTACCACACATTCATTTCAACATTCTCATTTTTTACTACATTTAGCTTGTCATCTTAGACTCTCTCTATTGCCAAACTTCTATTTATACAACATTGTGAATCTATGCATTAATTTTGATGCATTGATATAACTTTGTAACTTCAAGACTTTTGAGATAAGGATTAAAGTCCTAGTGTTGGTACCTCTCTCGGTTTGCTACTAGGTCAGTACAATATTGGGATGTAGGATGGATTGAGACAGACTAGATGAACATTAACAACAAGAATAAAGAAAAAAATCGTGCCCCAGTATGCAAGTCCATCCCAAATGTTAGGACTCGACTGTCCTGGCCAATACCCTTCAGGATGGTTGGGATGTCCCAGTTCATGAGCAAACCACCATGCCAGGGGGCATCCCAGATGCCATTCTCTTGTTGAAACGGTGTGGTACTAGTGGGACGCGCCGGGCACAATGAGATGTGAATCCTTGCTTACAACTTTGAAAATTAATTTTAATTTTTTATTTTCGTCTTGTAACAACTATTCCTTGGGAGTAGTTGGTCCAGCGCAAAGGAAATAATAAGAATTGTTAGGATGAACAAATGTCTAGGATATGAATATAATTACTGTATTTGTTTCGAAATTGGTAGCATTGACAAGACAGCTCAACTGGCATTAGCTTTGTAATACCGAGCTGTTTTATGGATTTTGGGGCCAGGTGAGGGCATTAGGATGCACCCTTGTTTTATAGAGTTTTCTTCATTAAGATCCATAGAACTTATCATAATGAGGCACTAATGCATCATTTACATTGCATGTAGCTGATACATAACATGAATGAATCCAGATATGTATGCATAGACATGAATAGACACTTCTTTCTTTTTGGTGCATAAAAGTGAGAATTGTTGTAAATTTTAAAAAGAACAATGAACCAGTCTACAGATTTCACAAAGATATGTTGGACTAATTTGCTAGTGTCGAAATGAAAACCTTTGTCATATGTGAGTTGCTAAAAATTCTACTTATGGTTGTGTCTGCAGATATCAAGGCATGATCAAGGGTTATAGTGGTGTTTTCAGGCTGGGTGAGGCTACTTCAACTTGGGATGCTGATTCACCGGTCTGTTTGCTGGCTTTCATTTTAATTTATATGAAGTTTTCATTTGCAAAGAGACTTGCTTACTGAATATGTTCAATTAATGCTAAGAGAAATTTAATTGTGAAGTCTTTCTGCTTGACCTTACATGATGTGACATAACATTGGCAACCATGTTATCAAATCATTGACAATTGCAAATTTGGTTCTCATATTCATATATTGCATATAACTTTTTTATAGCTATGTTCTTCTAGTGACAACAAACAATGAAGTTCATCTGGAATAGTATGGGGTTATTCAAATTCAAATTGCAATTAGTTTTTCTTTATTTTTAGGTTAGTGGTTGTTGGAATGAGATGCAACACCCCTGGCTTTCCTTAGGTCCTTCCTGATATTTTACAAGTTCCATCTTTCGTATCGATTAAAAGTTAAAATTTGAAAACTTTGATTTTGATATTATATTTAAAAATTGCAGTAGATTTTCTTGCTACGTTAGGGATATCAAAGTAAATGGGAAGTTCAGCATAAGATCATTTGAAGGATCACTTCTTACGTGATTAAAATAATTTATTTTTACTGGAAGCCGAATCACCATCATTTAGTTTCTGCTAGCAACTCTGGGAGCTGCATCCATTATTTTGGCAATATGACTAGGCTTCCAATGTTTTGGTTTCTTCCTAAATAGAGGCAAGAAAGTGCAAGGCCACAATACTGGAATTATTAGGGCATGTATATGGTTGCCTCTTAAGATGGAGGTTCATTGGACGATTCTAAAATATCTGTGTCATAAGGGTAAAGGTAGTTATTTATCTTGATTAATTCTATAACAATGGCTTCATTTGCTTGGTGTTGATTCTTATATGGATGAGGTAACTCATAATGGGAAATCATGATAAGGTGAAAAAGGTTTTGACTTTTGAAGATCTTTTCAAGTATTTTGTTTAAAATTATAATGTTGCATGTAGTGGAGAACAGTTTTCTGAGAAAACTTTTGCAGACATCAATTTGGTACATTCAACCAATATGCTCTGATCCTTGATCTCTATGAAAGGGAAATAAATAAGTATATATAGTTATAGACTTCATTTTGGAAACTTGAACTTCTTGTCAGTTTAGATAACATTATCATTATGCAATAAAACAAGGATCAGAGGAATTAGAGGCCCGCTTTTTGATGTGCACATTTATGTTATTTACTAAATGACCAGCTGGATCTTGAGCATGAAACAAGCTAGACTATCAATTTGGATGATTGTTCTTAAAAAGTGGACAATTGAGCTTTCTTTATCATTCTGTTTGGAAAATGGCTTCTCGATTATCAATATGCCTTGTACGCCAAAAAATATTGGCGTGCATTATAATTTTATCAGATCTATACAAGTTCTTTACCTGGAGCTTTTGATATTTTTGGTCCATGCCAGTTTTTCACTTTGACCAAGATGGGCAAGTGTTTGCTTCTAAAATAAAAATGTCATGGTGTGGTGGTGGACTCCTGAAATACTTACCTGGATGGGGTTAATGGGTGATCAAGAAGGCCCATGGCCTAGGCTAGCAGTCTCTGTCGCACTCCGGGGGGAGCGCTGGTCTACCATCTCCCCAAGTGGGAGAGTGGATGTTATATTGGTGGTTGACACCCGAAGCTCGTTGATTAAAGTATCAAGACATATTGTACCATATTGTATAATATGTATAAATAATCAAGCTCACTGTTATGAGTTATGACAGAACCTGAACAAATCTCATACCATTTGGTAATTTATTAGCATTACAATAGCTGGATTTTGTCATGGAATATCAATGACTACGCTATGTTGTGTTTAATAAAACTTGCTCAATACCTAAAATGAGACAAGATTAGATGCTTGTTATTTTCTGAGAATGACATAAAATCATTCTCGCACCCTTGAACACTCTTGATCCTGAAAAAACATGTTAATTGTATTCAACTTCTTATTAGTTATGAACTGAGTTGTGGTCTTCAATGGTGTCTATGTACACCTGTCCTTAAGATTAAAGTAAATGCTCTTTGTTTTTTCATCTCCATTTATGAATCCACTAAGTAATAGACATTGCATTTGTTTTATTTATACAAATACCAAAACACAGACATCATCACAAGTAAGAGTAAATATGACTTATCCTAAATGTTTTATTTTATAATAGGAATGGAGTTGAATGACATTAAAAGTGCCTGTAATAGGAACACTTGGCAAATGAGGCTTCTTCAAGCTGAACCCAAATAGTTAGGAACTTAGGACACAACATGATAGTTATTGGTTGGTAGGGAAGGAGTGCTGGGGCGTAGCTGTATCTGACTAAAGGGAGAGTGGAAGGAGGATAAACTAGGGTACAGGAAAAGAAAGACGGATTGGACAGGATTGGATCACAAGAACAGATGGTTGTGATTGACATGGGGGGCGGGGGGGAATGCTATTGACAACAAACTAGGGTTACAGGTTCTCATGAAAATAATGTGCATTAATGAAGTATCCCTTAATTCTTTTTCCATCAGGGGCAAAAATGGCAAACCCAAGGAGCTCAACATGTGCTTTAGTGTATATATAATATATAATTGGAGGCTGATTAGTTTTTTTGCGCCCAAATTATGAATTTATGATATTCATATGTAGAATGAATGCCCATGAGTTTGTTGCGTAGCTTTTATACATGGTTAGTCCTTGGTCAAAACTAAACTTTTCTTGTTGATGCTATTACATGGATATTATAAGGTTAAAATTAAAACTGATTTTTGAATTGATTGTAATTGTTGATTAGCTTACTTAAATGTTATGTTCATTTGATTGCTATGGTGAGCATAAAATTTGTATATCTTGTCTTTTTAGAAGCCTTGTTTTTGAACGTGACTACCCTGAATTGTCGTATGATGTTATACCTTTTTGAAACAGTGCCAGCATGAGTTTACATGCATATACATGGGGTATCAAGTTGTTGGTCATAGGTTGTCTGCTTGAAGGAGCATGGCCTAGGGATAGGGAATAATTGATCATCTCATGTGGCTACCGTTTGTCCAGAACGATAAGTTGGAGCAGTCGAGAGGATAGCCATCTATTACCCATTGTTACATGCTTGATGTCATGTCAACTCAGTACCAGTTAATGATGAGAAAATAGTATACTATTTTGTGCATCCTTTGGAATGATACTATAATTATGGGAGGCAATTTCCTTTTCTGTTTGAGAAAACAGACAAAGTCTTAGAAATATGACAGGGCAACAAAACTATCACTGGGCATCATCAAAATCAGGAAGAAGCTACAAAGCTATTGGTTGAGAGAAGAGACACAAGGCTGATTTTTGTGGATGCACAAACTAACAGTAGCCATGTCAGCATGTACAGGTTACGTACCTTTTTTGGTTTGCCAATGAATCTGCAGCTTGTTTCACCTTTATCAGACAAGTTGTCAGAGAAAGGATTGATGTAACATTGAATTTTGATCATGTATTATTCCAGGATGCGTATCTTATCACTTCTTTTGGTATAGCATGTTCCTTATTTAATGACTTACAACAACACTATCAAATGATATATTGATTTTTGTGAATGTAAGTCTTTCTCAGTCCTCCTGTATTGGATGTAAGTGCCAAACGCAAGGAGCTGTGGCTTGTTATAACTGTATATATGGTAGAATGACAAAATAATTGATAACATATTCAGTTAAATTTAAAAAGATTGAAGTTGATGGAGATATTTTTTTTAGAATATTTAAAACTTCCAAGTAGTATGTGGTTGCAATCAAACTGACAATTTTAGTATGTATTGGAATATTGGGCAACAAAGAATTTGCAAATAATTCAGATAAGCATTAACAAAGATTAGAATGTTTAAGTGCATCTGCTCATAGTCGGAATTGGGGGCATGTGCAATGAAGGAAGCTTAGTAGTTGGCCTGATAATTTGTGGAATCTCAGAGTAAGGAAGGGAGAGAGTTATTTGTGATTGGCAGCAAGGATTTGTGACAGCTTACTAGTTTATAATTTAGCAATATTAGGTCATGAGTGGTTTTGAAGGAATTTCAATGCCATCCCAAGGTATATGAGACAAGGCTTTGTGTTTATTCTGCTGTTTTCCCTTGTTGTTCTACTCTGGTTTTTCGTGTTTGCAATCCATTAATCAGGTCTTGAAATCCTGCTTTTACTTTTGATGATTTGGCAAGTTTTCTGCTATCCTAATAAATTATTATATTAGTCTTCGTAATCATCATTTTTTTTTCTTTTTTTGAGTTTTGATGGAACAGCTGTCTTTGTTATCACTTATACATGACACTTACTATTTTACCGACCAGGTCATCCAAAGAGAACCATGGGAACACATCAAAGATGAGGATATAAAAAAGACTGCTGCATCTTTCTTGGGAGAGATATGGCAAGTTCCTCCTATGTTTTCTGCCATTAAGGTTACTGATCTTGCTAACTCTCAATCACATCTATTCATTTCCACATAGAGTGTCATTTATTCTCTTGATAATGCTGGAACTGCAAACTGGTAAAGCTTTGGAAGCTTGGATTTCTGCTTGATGCTACGTTTGGTTTGCTCGAACAAGTGCTGGAATGGAATTAGAATTTTGACCTTGGCCAGCTGGCCTTGTTCTGACATTTGGTATGACAATAAGCAATGGAATCATATTTCATGTAGAATCACCATTCCTTCAAATGAAGGAATGATGATTCCACTCATAAATGGGAAGAATGGTTAGTCCCATGAGAATATGAAACTATGAATAACAATATTTTTGGTAAGGAGTTAATTACTAACATTTATGGTGTAAAATAATAAGTAATGTTTTTTATGATATATAATAAGAATAAATAATTTATTGTATATAAATCAATTATTGATGATTATGGTATAAGATGAAATTAAACAATTGACAACTATTCCATCTAAAATAATATTTTAGTAAAAAATATAAACTAACATGAGTTGGAATATTATTGTCAATTGTTAGTCAAAAGTTTAATATGTATTATATACTAGCAAGTGAGCATTTTGCATTGCACATTAAAGGATAATAAAAATGAGGATGCAAATATAAAATAATATTAATTAATTAAATAATAATAAATAATATTAAACATAAAATAAAATTTATTAGATAAATAATTAAAAAAATAATCAATATAGTATATTAAAAATATAAAGTAAAATTTAGAAAAACAAAGTTATAATGCCTCATCAAAATACCAAGAATGGAAAAGCATAATAGCAAAGTATGTTAATTAAAGTTTAAAAATATGAGCAAAAATAGGAAAAAGTATAACAAAAATATAAATAAATAAAATAAAATATTAAATTTATAATATCAAATATAAATAAAATATTAGAAAATAAAATAAAGTAATTAATGTAACTAAAAAAGAAGATAAGGATTATAGTAAAATTAAAAGTTCTCACAATCAATCAAAATATTGTAAAAGTAAAAAAGAAAATGTAAATAAATATAAAAATATAAATTAGGAAAATAATGGGCCATGCTAATATTTTAATGGCCATTACATAAAGGTTTGCCAAATAGATAATATAATCCAATGGACAATTGAAGGTCTCCAAAAAATTATGGTGATTGTTATAATAAGATTTGGTTCTATTTCTGAGTCAATGATATGTTAGAAAATTGATATAGAACTTATCCAGCCTAATATAAAACTAGTTAAATTAGGTATAAACTGAATTGGTATTTCTTTTCCGCGCACTCCTTCATTTCCACCAGACAATCGAATAGGAACCATGGTTTTGGATTCTCTACCCTCTGTTCCCATTCCATTGTGATTCCCATTTCAATACTTCTTTGTACCTATGAACATGTGAATTTGTAAGATAGAATGACCTAAACATTGCCAAGTAGAGAATAATTTTGGCAAACTAGTAGATTTATAGTACATCAACTGAGTAGATTTATAATACATCAACTGCACCAAGTAACTGAGTGAAGTTCTCATACAGTTGGTAAGATATGCTTTGCCAATAAATTCAACAAGCTGTAGGTTGATGTTGCTATCTCAGGGTCCACTTCTAGTTCTGTACATAGAACTGGCAGGCCTGTGATGAAAGTGATTTAGTGTCCACTGGAGATCAAATGTTTATTTCTGAAAAATGGTTTTCTCACATCAATTGATTTATTGCATTTGAAGCTTTTAAAAAATCATAAGAACCATGATATTTGAACCTAAATACATTAGCTAGTAAGCTTTCAAAGCCTGGTCATCAAGAAAAAAAAAATCTAAGGTCTCTTTTCCAAAAATAATTATTTTGTTTTAGTTCCTGATGGAGTTTCTTGGTTGATTGCAGGTAGGTGGTGAAAAGATGTATGACAAAGCAAGGAGAGGGGAGATGATTGAGCTGTCACCAAGACGCATATCAATATATCAGTTTGATATTGAACGCAGCCTAGATGACAGGTGATTGTTTCATTGACTAGTAAAAAAATATTATGCTCAGCAATTTTTGATTCTTCTTTTGCTACTTCTTCTGCTATATCCCAACATGAGCTAGATCTTATCTTGATTTTTCAAATTTTTTTATTAGTATTTACCTTGCACCAAGATGCAACTTGTCTGCTAATATCCGCTTATATTATAAAAGGAGGTATACTTTTATTGGTCTACGCTGGTGACCAGTTAGGTTGGTTTGTGAATTAAAAGGGGAACATGTTATAAAATGTCAGCTTTAAATGATCATGCTTTGTATTATAAAGCTAGCACTTTCTATATGTATGAAGGCTTGTTGGCTGGGGTCAGAATTGAAGAAAAGTGAAGAATATTGGCTCAGGCTCTGGAAAATATCTTAAAAGATGTTGAACACTCTATATGGTGATTGTGATTTACCCAAATTGGTAGCTTGGAAAAGCAAATGCTGCCCCATATTTAGCCAAAATCAAGCCTGCCAGAGAGAATAACAAAAAGATGGAGATCAGAGACTGCCTTGCTTGAGTAGGCACGGCCACTGACACTTGAGTGGGGCGTCATGGACTTGCAAGTGATTTGGTGATGGATAGCCAAGACATATGAATGTCTTTAATGCAGCATTTGGCCCATTTGAGGAGCAATTGATGTCTTCAGAGGAAGGGACTCCTGAATTTTCATGTCTGTAAGATCATTTTCGATGCTAATTATCTAGGTGAAGGTTATGGGTGGTTTTTAAGAGCTGCTGTTTGAGGAAGACTCTTCAAGGTGGGAGGATTTAATGCAGAGCTTCTTGTGATCAGCAATGAAGCTTTGATTTACTTTAGCTAGACTAATATAGAGGCTTTTGATTTTCATTAAAAATTATTTAGAATTTTGACTAACAGTATTAACACTGATCATGTTAGGGCATGTAAATATGAAGCAAATAGTAACTATACCAGAAGCGACCTTTGAGACATACCATATGCTTAGCCTGTAATGGTTTAATTGATATAATAGCTAGGATGGCTACGCAGATGGACATTTTAGAATACTAAGGGATTATATTTTCATGTATATAATTAACTCTTTAGGTGTTTTATTTGAACTGCTTTGATGGATCGAGTTTAGCATAGTGCTCACTGTTGTGCTCCTTGTTGCCCCTCCTTCCAAACTGGGACACACTCAACAAGATTTAAATAAAAATTTAAAACAAAGATCATCTATATTTTCTTAATTTTAAAGTAATTCTATGGTGAAACATTCTCACCCCTGCATGCTTGAAGTTACATTTCGTAAGTACGAGGAACCTTCAGAATTCAGAATGCTGCGTATATCCACATTCTCTGCAAAATAATAGGGGCATAAGCATTATCATTGCCATGAAGAATTACTTCTATAAATGCCTAAGTTTGGCTGAAAATCTTAAACCTTTGATAGGGAAATAAATGTATCTGTTGGTAGGCATTTGCATCACTAGCATGCAAGTAAATATGCTGGATATTTAGCTTGTACCTAACATTGAATGCTTGTTTCGTTCAATAATCGGGAATTGTAATTATGACTATAGTGAAGAGGTAATATTATTTTATATCTTTTTTGTCATCCTTGACATTTTGGTTGTAAATTTCAAGATTGAGTGATGATTGTGCTGGCTGATCATGACAATTATTTATTGAGGGCTTTAAACAATTTATTGTTTAATCTGAATCCAGTAAGTGGACAGGCTTCTTTTCTTGGTCAGTGTTTGCTAGCTTCCAATCTCGAAAACCAAATATGTTATTTATTGCATGTAAATTTTAACAGTGATAAAGAAGATATGCAGCAATGTTGTTACTTTCCTATTGGCATCTTGTTCTTTCTCACATCGATCACATTTCAAATGCCCTCATCAACTTTGGAGTTTGGACGATTTGAGTGATTACAGCTTAACTTATTTAAGGTTCTAAAGGCTGTGTTGTTGTAAGCGAAGACTGTTCGGAAGAGGAACTGGCGATTCAAGGAACTAAAAAAATATGTGTTAAGAGTAAAGCCAATCAATATAATGGTAGGATGAATAAATCGGATTTTTTAAATTTATAGGAGTTTTGATCGACTTAGTATCTTCATGATATATTCATAGAGTCTGATCTTTTAAGCCACTTAAGAGTGATATAATAGTGCTTATGCTTTTCATGATATGGATATAAAACATGTAGGTTCTAATGAACTGGCCCTTGAGTGCTCTTCATCTATCATTACAAATAAGTAGAGAGGGGAAAAACCTAGCACTGCTAGTGCTATAGACTTGAGAAACATGTGCGTGCATCATTAGTAGGCAATTTTTTCCTGTATATGTCTATTAACAAGAACGAGTTGTATATGATATCTATATTCCTTTTTGATAGGTAGACCATAAACTTGATCCTAAGATCCAAGGGGTAATATACGATTGTCAAAAAGCTGAAGCGATCAAATATTATCAACATCTTGCTTTACATTTCCAAACATGATTCAGGCACATCTTTGGTAGGGGATGGGTTGGGGCAAATGTGGTTAAAGTATACTACTTTATCATATCATCTTTTAGAGTGTAAGCTGTTGGTGGTGTTTTCTTCCCAACTCTTGTACACATTAACATAGCTGGCTCAGTGTCATTATCATGTTTTATTTATATTCTGCAGGCAAAATTTGATATTCCGAGTCACTTGCTCAAAAGGGACATATATTCGTTCCCTTTGTGCTGATTTTGGGAAAGCTCTTGGCAGGTATCTTTTTTCTCGCCCCCTATAGTGAATTACATAAAAATATCCTGAATTAGTTCTTTCAGTTTGTTCGTATATTTATAGCATTAGATTGTGGATCTATTGAGACAAAAACAGAAAAAGAAGGATGCTGTGCCATTTTTACTATTTTTATTTTGTCTACAATTTTTTTCTACATCTTGAGCATTTTTAGTTTTCTGTGCTCTTTAATGCCTACTGTTGAAGATTTTTTTCAGCCAGTTTAAAAAAATTGTGCAAGTTGTGCAGGTGGGATAATTAAACTGTTGTTCTATGTAATTGGATGTAACTTGCATTTAAGCTTGGACATTTGTTGTGACAACCATTAGTGACCACCTCCACAAAGAAAGCCTTTCCATAGTTCTGACACACAGTTGCTTTCCTGCCTTCTCTCTCTTCACATCACTCCCTATCTTATATATCTCTTCATCATTTCCTTTCTAACTTTTTTATCATATATATGAGTTGTTTATGTGTCTCTGCCTTTCTTCAATAGTTTCCCCTTTGATCTGCTGTCATGTTCTTTACTGCAGGATATGAAGCATATGTAGATTGTTTTTTCCAGTAATAGAACCAGGGGAACAATGTTGTATGAGATCCTGAGTCACCGACTCTTTTGGCTTACCATTGTTCTTCACTGATCTTATCGGTGGAATAGGTGCAAGTCTGACCTGGATGCTTATTTTCACCCTTTTTTTTGGCATGAGACCAAGCTTTGTTTTGTATTAGCTTTTCTAAAGTTCAAATACTTCTCACATTAAGCCAAATAAGGCTGCCATGGAGAGACAGGTGTAAATTCTGCCTGGGTTATGATCATGTTGCCATGAAGGTTCGACAAGTCCAAGTTTATGGCTTTGGAGATGATGACAGATGGAAATGTAAAAGGAATAGATCATTTTCATTCTCATCTGTGGGATCTGTATGGGCTTCATGATAGATGCAAGGTCCACCGTACCATATCAGTACTAAACTTTTATGCAGCCTCATACCATATCGACCAGCATTTATTGAACCGTTCTGAATCGAATAGTTCAGGGCGTTCTAAGCCGTACTGGCCGTAAATCGGGACAGATCGGCTGGCCAAATTAGAATATCGGGCGAGGGAGAGGGAAAGAGAGCAAGAGAGAGAGGAGGGGAGAGAAAGAGGGGATGATGTCTTCGGAGGGCAGGCGGCGATCCACTAAGGCTGTCGGAGGGCTGTCGAGGCCTCCATAGCTCATTGTCGTCCGATAGAGCGTTTAATCGAGAGAGATAGAGAGAGGGAGAGGGACGGTACCACAAAGAGGTACAATCGACGAAGAGGCCGTTGGAGGATGTTGGATGGCCGTCATGGCCACGAGGTGACGGAAATTGCATGGGAGGAGTTGCGGCTGCGGAATAGGGGTGACCGCCCTTGTCTTTCGCATTTTTTTAAAAGACGACAATGAATAGACTTCATTAGTTTTTTAAAAAAATTCAGTGAAACAGAGGCGATCGTCCTTGCTTCTCACTGTCCGGCGGCCAGTCGACGGCCTCTTTGCCGGCTTCTTTCCTTCTTTTCCTTCTCTTCCCCCTCTCTTTATCTCTCTTTCTTGACTGAGATTTGGCGGAGGAAGCGGAGGCCTTGGCGTCCCTTCAAGCACTCCTACGGCCGCCTGTGTCCACCACTGGCGTCTCCTCCAACCATCCTCTCCCTCCCTCCCCCCTTCCCCCTTCTCCCTCCCCCTTCCCTCTTTCTCTCATCACCTCCTCTGCGGTTTCCTTCTTCTCTTCTGTATCAGTTGGTACTAGTCCGGTCTGATGTGGACCCATACCAATTTGTACTGCAGTTGGCTAGCACAGGTCTTGGTTTCGATTCCATAGATCTTGATATCGACACTCAATACGTCTTGTTGTCTCATACCATACCATATACAAATACTGTAACAAAATGGTACTAGTACGGAGTCTAGTACTGAGATAGCAAATTTTGATAGATAGCTTGGCATTAAAAAAATTCTCGCTTTCACACATAGAAGGCTGCTGCAGGGAAGAGGTTTGGTGCTGCTTGTGTTATGATCATGTTTGCTATAAAGGCTTTACTAATGATATTTCCCTTTTCTTTCAATTCATGTAGTCTTTGGGATGATCCTTAATTGCATATATTCAACTGCTCCATGTTTGTGCACTAATTAGTGGGTGTTGTTAGCAACCCTATGCATGATCTTCAATTGCGCTAGCTCAGAAACGTGCAGCTAAATTGCTTTTCATGCTGTAGGAACATCAATTACTTATGTTGAGGTGGCTGGAAAGGACTATAATCTAATATACAAAGATCATTAATAGTTTTAATATTTTTTCTTTTATTTATTTAACTAGTTTTTTTTTTGGGTTTCTATTTTCTACATTGATACATATGCTACCTTGTGCTATCATTCCCGAATATGCAATTATTAATGACTTGGTTTTGCCAGATATCCCCTTGATATATAATGACTTCTAATTTCTTGCTATCTGCTAGGATTGAACTAAAAAAATAAAAATTCGAATCTACAAATTACACTTCAATTTTTTTCCTCTTTCGTATATAAGTTCTTATTTTATTTGAATCTATAGGAGCTAATATCTTTAACGATATGCATCACTATCAGTAAGAGATAGGTTTTCTAGTGAAAAGGTATATATACTTAGATGTAGAGGTCCAGTGAGTTGGAGTAGTTCTAATTGCTTATTATATGATTGCAGTTGTGCTCATTTGACTGCCCTACGAAGAGATTTGATTGGTAAGAATTCATCAACATTTTTTTTTTTTGTGCTAGAGCCACTAACCTGATACATAGTCCTGATAATTGATGCAGGATTCTTTTTATTACTTTATGTTTGGTAAATAATGCATGCAAAGTTTAGTATTTTATGTTCTTTCCTATTGTGACTTCTAAATGATATAAGTATTAGTATCATACTGGATGCATATCATGTCTCCATGCCAACACTTGTATGCAATAAAATAAAATGGTACAAAGCTATATTTGAAGATACATAATAGGAAAGCTGCGATGCGCTGTTTTATTCATTATTTTTTATTTCTTGTGATTGAACATATGTACTTTATGCTATGTAATATTCTGGTTTGAACGTGTAACTCAATTCAACTCAACTAAGCCTTAATCCCAAACTAGTTGGGGTCAGCTACATGAATCCTTTTAGCCATGCATTCTAAAAGATGTAGCAATATAAGGTCCTTGCTACTTCATCCCATTTGAACATAGAACATATTTTTAACTGGTAAATAGAAATCTAGTATTAGAAATCATTCTAGATATTTCTATCATTTTTACATGCGATTGATTTCTAGTAGTTTTTTTCATGCAAACAACCATTGCAGAACATTATTTATAACAACAATAAAATGGATGGATCATTCAAAATGGCTTCGAGTTTAGACAAGAGACTTGAACGACTATGCAAAATTCTTACTGCCTCCCAAAGGCCTCTTGCCAATCTTCGAAGAATTGTGTTGTAGGGTAGGTAAGAAACCTTATTCACTTTTTTGGAGAACCTATTCCTATTCTTTTGAAAGGTTTGTGAGAAGACCGGGTAGCATGCCAATGAAAATACCGAAATAAAAAAGGCCCTTAACAAGTGCAGAGTTCCAGCTAACAGCTATACGAGGGCATGTTAGATATGAGAAATACTCATATACCCCAAGTAATGCAAGATTTGTAATAGTACAACTCCATTTCCTCATGAATCTGGCTAAGTATATGTTTTTTTCCATTTTAATGAGTTACTTCAACTTAGAGCAAGAAATATGTTATTGAACTTATTTTTTTAAATAATACCAAGAATAATAAAGAATCACTACCTGAATTTCTCGCCTTGGATGTTAGAATCATGAATTTGCATTTTGTTGCATCATATTTGTAAATTGGGCATTTAAACCAAGCACAAATTAGTATGACAAAGAAAAATAAAAACCATTGTGGAGTTGTAGACTGTTGCTATCAGGAAGATCAATTGGAGTGATTGGGCATAGGTTTAAATGAAAAATTGTTGAAGAGGTACACATCGGTATCAGTGATTTGATCAAGGATTCAAGTCCAGCGGGATGTTCCGTGGGACATCGGGATGGGGTACCATCCCATGTGTCGGGACAAGGCGTCTTGCTAACATCCCAGCATCCCAATCGGAACATCTTGGGACATCCTCCATCCAAGTGTCGGGATGGGATGGGACGCAGCACGTCCCGTTCCATGGAAAAACTGGGACAGCTCTGTCCCATGGGATTTAAAACTTTGGATTTGATTGGTATGTGTATATGGTATAGAGATATGCTTGCCTGTACTTTGCCAATAAACTGCCAATTTGATACAGAGCATTATGAACCATAATCTGTTTTTTGCTTCTTCTATGTTGTACCATTCTTAGCTTGGTATAATACATAAAATTTATGTGTCTATTATTTTTGTACTAGAATAACTATTCCTTTAACTTCCTGATGCCTCCGCAACACCTGAGGTAGATTTTGCAGAGTTTGTTGCTGGGGGACTCTGATTTAGTTACTTGCTATGTTTTCAATGGTCTGGTTTTATAATTATGCATTTACTAGTTTGAGAGTTACGTAACTCTTCACAATTAAGATTTTCATGAGACTTTTCTACCACCCAAATCTCACTGACATAGCTTAAGCTAATCATTCTCCAGATTATGCCTTTTCTTTTTACCTGCTAGAAGAGTGAGAGTGAATCTTTCTGATAATATATCATTGTCAAACAACTATAATTTAACATGTCCTGTGTAGATTCAGATCATATTGTGATTCTAGCCCTCCAGTAGATTAGGACAGTTTTTACCCTCCTCTTTCTTTGTGAGTTTTAGGTACTTATGTCACCCACTGTTATCTAACAATAATAGAGGCGATATATTTCTCATCTTATATTATGTCATAGGAGCTTTATTTAGAACTTAGATGTAATGATATTTGCAGAAAATGAAGGTTTTATTTTTAAATTGTGACCATTCTAAACATTTTTGGGAACAAAAAAAAGTGATATGCACTAAGCACTATATCATCTGGTGGCATGGACTTAACTAAAGTTTGTCACATCTAAAGATTTAGGATCAGAAATCATGCTGGTCTTCTTAATATTTGTGATGACTCGAGCTTTTATTAGGATTAAACTATTTGACCATTATTGGTATAACATCTTTGACTTCCATTGGCAATGCTAAACTCTTTTTGGCAATAAGAAAACACTATGTATTACGTTCTATGTTCATCTAAGATTTTCTAAGATGTGAACTTCAAGTTGAAAATGAAGTTGGCCTTCTTAATTTTCATGACACTGGAATTTTATTCAGCTCAAAATTATTGGTAGATGCCTTGTTTCCATAACATTCACTCGTCCTTCTTTTAGATAGCTATTTTTTTTATGCTATAAACTCATAAATTCTATCAGATTTTTAATTGCTTCGTGTAAACTATGGAAACCAGAGAGTTTTTTTTTCCCCCTAGGCTCTCATTGCTACATTTTCCATCAAAACTTAACCTTAGCTCGAATGCATTTATCAATTATAGTTGGTCCCAACCTTTTATGTTTTCTTGAATACAACTGCCAAAAGAGTGGTCCTTTATTTTATAGCATCATGCATGCATGCATGTTCTTCCTTAGTGCATTTGCATCTTATTGTGAAAGCTCAGCTTCTGTTATCCTGCACTTGCATCTGAGTCAGGAAATTATGGACATGCTCAAGCACAAGCATGCTTTAGGTATAAATATTATTACTCTTTGCATGCCTGTTTTCATGGAACTGCATATGATTGTCTTTCCTTCATATTAGGAGGGACATTATCCAGTTATGTTCCCGGTGATCCGAGGTCCTGGCAGGGGCGAACTGAGGACAATCCTAACCCTAGGCATTCTTCTGCACAAAGTTGCTGCCCCAGGATTTGAATCTGCTTCGTTGCACCAGTCAGCCCAAGCCTTTCACCATTGCACCAAGCAATGACCCCTTGTTTTTTCCTCCACATTCTAACTGGAATTTCCTTTTGCACCCATCCATTTGCAATATCCATTCTGACATCCTGTGGATGTCCTGTCGGGAATTGAATGCTTGGAAGAAACTATGGTAATATTGTGGTTTGCTGTCCTTAGAGCTGAAAACATGCCTATCCCTCCTACTTTAAGAATTAGCATTATTGATCCTTGCAGCTTAACATGTTTATAGAGTCATGGTTTTTTGGTGATAAATTTTATCCCCAAATACATTTCTATCATTTCGTTCCTAGATTCAGCTTGACAGATATGATGTAGTGTTATGTGCTGTGAAAACCATTTCCTCCATTGCATCTTGTGATACACCATGGCATGGCATGGGAACTCTACACTGCCATTTTCACTTGTCATGCATTTTCACAGGGGAATATTCAGTTGATGATGCATGGAATTTTCAAGAATTGCAAGAACAGATTACAAAGGAATATCTCTAAGTGCTGCACAATCTGCTTCTTCCTAAGTTTCTCCAGTAAGAATTTAAATCCTGGATTTTCCAGTCTCATTACTAATTATGTTTAAATTCTTGCTTTCCTTTGTATCAAAAATTAATTTGGTAAGCTCTTTTCTTTTCTGTCTAGGTTTCTTTAAGCTGCTGAGAGAAAGATTTCAATATCCAGTCAATTATTAGTGAGTTAATTGCAAGTCTCCTACAATAGCTTTCAACTGTTGGCTGCATTTATTGGAACCTTTAAATTGTCATTTTATGGTTGCCTTGCTAGGAAAGGAGATAAAGAATTAATGCCTTGAAGCAGTTATAGTTTGGACACCATTACTGGAAAGCTAGGAGATATCCACTTAAAATAGCAAATTTTTTGATCCAATAATGGTGAGAGATTCCAGGTTCTTTAGGGATGGGCAAGGCATATCACAGTTGCTACAAGATTATGCTTCAATTTTTCGTGAATGTGTAAATTATTGACATCTAATGGGTTGCCATATTGCATTTGTTGTTATGCATATCTTCTTCTGTTTATTCTATTAGCAATAATGTATTTTAATTCACTGACTTGTCCTCCTAATACCATATCTTAAATGGGCTGAGAACCATGCCATTAGTTCATCGCAGCCAACATGCTGCAGCACTTTGTCACATGGCCTCTGCCTCAAAAACCATGTATGTTAAAGGATGTGTTCGGGAATCTAAAATGAAGAGTGAAGAGAACTGATGAATGTCCATAGAATGCACATTCTATTACATTTTGCTAACATGACATTCTGGTTTTGCTTGGTAGTTCCTCTTCAGCTATCTACAACATCTGACTCTTTGTTGACATCAATCATTTTAGGAATGCACATGGGGCACAGAAGCAACAGATACAATTGTGAAGCTCTGAAAACACCAGTTCCAGATTTTCAGTTTTGTGATGAACTATTTTTCACTTGGCAGCCAAAGTTCATGATGCTCTGAATTAATATTTTGAATCTTAAAATTTATCTTTGTTAAAAGGAAAAATCCTAAAAGTTTGGCATATTTAGCTTAAGTCAGAATTGCAAGCTGCAATGGTGGCAGCTAACCAATCTAATGAATTACAACGGCAAAGGGACATGCCTGTATGTTCGTGAACAGCAGCTACTTGGAACAAGTGGGTAGTCAGCATCCAAGAATTTGTTTTCACATTTACAAAATCTATCAGGTGATCATGACTTTGTCTATAATGATCAAGGCTTAGTGAATGAGAGGGGTTTTCCTTTTTGCCTCAAAGAAATTTTCACAATTTGTTGGGTGATTAAAATGCAAAAAACAATATGAAAGTCAGAACTTAGATCGCCTAAAGCAAAATAGACCCACTTTCATTAATCCAAATTTATGTCTTATGTTGCATGATTGTATTACATTCTTGAAACCCAGTTCAAACTAGCATTGCTTCCTGATTCTGAGAAAGTATGAGAGAGCTTTGTTCTACGATGTTAACGTTGATGTCAATGAAGAGAGTTGAGTTGCAAATGAAGCTTTCCCTTGTTCTTATATTGGAAAGAAAGAGTGATATGGCCAAGAAAGAAAAAGGGATAACTTTGTCACAAGTGATTGCTGCTTTCAACTTGTTTTGGTGGTTGTTTCAAAAGAATTTCTTTTTGTTAGTTTTGTGAAGTAACTATTCATGTGGCCTCTTGTATCAATGGTGAACTACTGGGTTTAACTTTTCAACAGATTGATATATATGTGTTAATGTCGGTTAATATTCAGTATAAATGGAACTGAAGCTTTATTATGTCTTCAGCTGATCAGAGATATCTAGCAAAGCAATGACTATTTCATAATTAGAACATTATTCTGGATAATCTGTGGGCGATTTTTAACAACTTGATTCCATGTTAATAAGATTATATTCCAACAGCAATTGAATCCCTTGGTGCATTCACTTAGCCTGTTAGCATCCTGCTGTGTTGCAAACCCTAGTGAGGAGAGTTATTCTCTATGAAAGCTTGGTAGCATGTTCTCCAGGGTACAGAGGTAAAGAAAGCAGCTTTCTTAGAATTTAGAATTTAAAGGCCCAACCATCTTACCAAAGCGTTTCTCTGTACTGGTGGCATGCCATGTGACACTTGTGGATTGGCGATTTCTACCTGAGTTTTACCAATCTCTTCATGCCACATGGCATGCTAGCAATCCATTGAGATTTCAGGTGCTTCTGGCCTCTGGGTGACTTTGAGTGGATCTATGTATGGCCATATTCTGTTGCTGTGTGGAAACTCCCATTCCAGGCGTGATGGTCATTGGTCTTGGTGGCCCTGTTGACTGTAGCCATCGAAAAGGATTAGTAAACCTTTTTTATTTTCTTGATGAGAGTCAGAGAGGATTAGTAACTTGAGTCTAGTAGATGGCTGTAGCAACTGTAAGGCAAAAAGCACACGAAACTTGGTTTAATTATCCTTGGATTGGCTACCTAGTACGAGTATCTTTTGATCTAAAAATAATTTGCCACCTAGGCCAGTATCCTAGTCCGCTCATCTGCATGGCTCAAAAAACAGTCGTGAGATAGAATATTCATTTTGCTGGTTTCGAAATGAGTTGCACACAGATGTTGCAGGAAAAGGATAGGCTTTGGGCTGGGAGTAATGTTCCTCCTTTTCTTTTCTTCTCTTTTTTTGGCAAAAGGACAGATCTGCATGCGTCATCTCCGCAGCAGCATTGCATCTTTGTGAAAATTGGGGTTGTCCAAAATGCAGCAAGCTCATTACTTGTTCGATATAGGATTGTCACTTTACCACCTTAATTTTGTGTTTTTTTTTTTTTTTTGTTTGCATCTTGTATATAGCTTCCCTAAATTCCTAGTTTGCGCCTTTGCCCTTCTCTTGTTTTGCCAAGTAACATTTCCATCGTTATGAGATCTAATTTAGTTAATTTTTGTTTTATTTTCTTATTTGTAGCTTGTATATAGCTCCCTTTCGCCTTTGCCCTCCCCATTTCTCATTTAGAGAAAAAAAAAAAAAAAAAGAGATCATTGCCAAGTAATATTTCCATGGTTACAAGACCTAAGTAAGTCGATTTTTGTTTTATTTTCTTATTTGTATCTTGTATATAGCTCCTTTTAATTCATGATGTACTGCATTTGGCCTTCCCTTTTCTCATTTAGAGAAAAAATAAAAAGAAATCATTGCCTAGTAACATTTCCATGGTTATGAGACCTGAAGCAAGCACCGAAACAAAACCCCGAGGGCTTAATATTTATTTGCTCCTGATCAAGCTTCCTTTTTCAAGGCGAGACGATGCTCGATGTTAAATGAAGCTTATGCACAATATTGTCACAATGAAGAAAGGAACATCTAGGCGATTCTAATCCTCCAAGATCAGCTCTAACGCCAAACAGCACAAGCAAAAGGAGATGATTAGAACGGCCCTCTCTCCAAGGAAAATTTCAGATAGAAATCTAGTGATACAAGAAGGAATTCACCACTACTTCAATTTAAATTTCACTATTGCAATGCTTTCGATAAGTTGGGATGGCAGAAGAGAAACAACAAGGTTAATTGTTCTGAGAACAAACGTAGGAAGCAAACTACAGAGCAGCAATCAAGAGACACAAGAATCTCTCGATTAAGCATGTGCTCGTCAAACACAAACAGCTTGTTTGATCAAAGACCAAGAATTATTTTGAATGCGAACACTGCAATAGCTTTGAACTCATCAGAACAGCATTGTGAAAGATCTAAAAAGAGGGGAATTGGAGAATATTCATATTTTGTGGGCAAATAATAGATGCCTTTTGTGAGAATTTCCATCACCAATATCAATAGTTCACGCACAAAACAAAGAATCATTTGCAATAGAACACCTCCCTTCTATGTGCACCGATCCCGTGATGCTTGGTTGCCGTAGCATGCGGTACAAGCCGCCACATTTGATTGATGGCAAACAATGAAGAATATTTATTGATACAAGAAACAATAAGATGGTGTATTAACTAGATTCAAGTAGACTGCATCATTCGAAGCTTCATAGCAATAGTTGGCTTCATTCAATGCTCACATATGCACAACACAACCCAGCTTCTAATAACACTGCTGGCTTTTAAAATTTTGAATCCCAGACTGCATGTTGGAGCTACCAAAAACTGGAGAAAAATTTTACCTACTATTCTGTTTTTGTTCAACTAATTTAACACATTTTTTTAAAGAAGTATCTAGGCATTGCCATGGAAAGTCTGAGGGCTTCAACCTATACCAAGATTAAAAAATGGAAAAATGAAAGCCTAGTCCTTTAGATAGTGTGCAAAACAACTTCAAGACCTGTCTAGCTGCCAAGATAAAAAGCATACTCAAGGGAATTACTATCACTGTCCAAAACATAACCACTTGTGTATCTGTTCTAACCCATCATGTCATTAGACAACGAAACTAGTGACGGCCATTTCAGAAATTGATTCTTTCAAACTCGGTGGAAAAGGGTTTGGATTGTGGCTGCTACTCTTGCATATCAGTATTACAAAAATCATGACAGCAGCCACATCAAAATTCCGGCAGCAAGCTGGCAACCCTTAGTCCAATGATAATCCAAAATTTAGTTGCATAAACTGCAAGCAAGCACAAAAATGAATTCAGGTTGGCATGCAAAAAACAGATCTCTCAAGGAAAAATTGAAATAAGAAGTGCTTAAAAAGCATAGAAGCAAGTTTGGTTAGAGATTCTAATGCATGTGTGGCATTCTAAACATAAGTTTCCTACTATTATGGTCCATCTAGAATGCAAATCATGCTGCACTAAATGGTAGTGAATCCACAGCCAACATAACAAAGCCACACTTAAAGATCGTAGCAATCCAGGGAACCACTATTCTCTCAAAGCTTAATAACATGCAAAATACAGATGCATTTTGATCCAGTCCAGTGTACTATAGAACATGGTCACTTCTTAAAACTTCCATTGGCACAACAAATAATAACCAACAAGCTGTCAAAACAGACACGATAATTTCAGCTGAGTGGATAACCCATCTCTGTTCCATCCTATCAGGGACTGCATTTTACTAACCGCAGGCAAGCTTAATATACTAACCTAGCATAAGAAAGTGTTGAATTGAGTTTTCTATGCCACCATGTGAGAGGATTGCCTGCGTTATCATTATTCTTCCATGCGTCCTCTGTTTGTGACCGAGAAACCGTTACTCTTATCTTTGGTAGAGTAAGGGATGGATCCTCTTGGAGGGCAGCAGGTGCCTTGACCAAATGAATACTCTGCTCCAACTCCTTAGCTGCTGCCTGCTGCTCAATGGCTTTCTTGCCTTTCATCCTGTGAAAAATCCCATAACATATTAGAACATGTACAGAAGATTTACGGTATAAGAGGAAATGATTGTCAGCACATCCATCTTTTTGACAGCACACTACACATTGCAGAAGGAATGCACCTCATAGAATGGTGTCTGGCCTCTCTAGCCACTCTGATTTTGTCAATCTTCTTAATGGCCTTTAGTGTGTTCTCTGCAACATTCCTATCATATCTCTCAGGCCTGTTGCGCTTCCTCTCAAGCTCAAAGGTCGAATCCTTGAGAAGAATGACGACCATTAGCCAGTGGATCTACTAAAACAGTTTAAGGGCCATGACAAGATGTATAGAGAATATTAATACTCCTGCCACATTTATTACCTGTGTCATATCCTTCCCATGCAATCGCCTGTATGCTTTTGTCCATTTCACCTTGCGAGGATTTCTCTTCATTTTAAAGTTCTTATGGCATTTGGAGCGGCAAAACCGGAAGATCTGCAGAAAAAGGCGAGTCAAAGTACTATCATAGCCACCAAAAAGAATGTACTAGGCAAAAAGAAAACCATGCTCATACATGAAAAAAATTTTGACAAACCAACCAAACCATTAATGTATGAAAACTCAAAACATATAAAATACGGTTTATACTTGTTGTCAAGTGCGGTACACTAGCTTCGCCCATATTTTGGTCATTATTGTTGCTGACATTTTCATCTAGATCAGAAATATGTCCTTGTTATCATGCTAAAAAATCCTTATTATCTGCTTTGCATGATAAGCTACTTTAACTAACCTGTCTATTTTAAATGTTACATCCATGTCAGCAACTCATTCAAATATCCTGATATAATTACAACTGATGCCAAGCAGTTGCGTAGATGCCTTGCAATTGATACCCTTTTAATTTATCTTACCTAGCAAGTTTGGATACATATGCTACCCTGTATAAAAAATTGTATTATGCCACATTACATACATAATATATGTAGCATTGCTCATTAGACAATGCATGAATCATAAATTCATGATAGTAAAATGATCAAGTCATGAGATTATAGTTAATTTGTCAGCACAACTATGTGATAAATGGAAACCTAATTGTTTACAGAACAATATGTGCCTCAAAAGGAGAGGAATGCATTATGGAGAGATCAAGGCTGGGTTAAGGCCAGACTATCATAATTAACAGATTACATACATACGCATAGCAAGATGTAGTATACAATCACCAAATGATCCCCAAGCCAAAAACTTATAATATCAGAAGCCCATCATATAAAATTAACTTAATAATGTATTATGAAACCAGAAACCATGAAAAGGTTTGTCTGGTATAAAGATTTGTGAAGCATGTTACCTACAAGAACATAAAACACTCCAATCTATAAAAACAACTTTTCTTTGGAACAAAGAGACTTTGGAAATATTATAACAGGAAACTATCAGAGACATAAGGCCTACCTTTGCATCATTGCGGACAAACTGAATACCATGCCCTGGATAGATGGTTGAGGAACAGAACCAACACTTCTCTAATCTCATTTTGTATTTGAGTCAAGTGCCAATTATATCCTGAAACTAGTTAGAATAAAACTCATATATTAGACAAGTTATTAAAAGTCATCATCTGATTTCACCATCATCGTCCAGTTACTATGGACCTTGATTATTAAATAATGAGAAGGTAGTGCTATACAGGGTGATTATTATCATGAAACTTTAGGCTGTGAAAAGCCTGACTAATGTGAACAGGTACTAATTCTATAAATATTCAGTCATGTGTTTGTGCATATTCATGCAAGTGTAAATGAACACACATTCAGACACATAAGCAAAAGAAATACAGGCGAGCAAAGGAGGTCGATAGCATTCACATGAGAAAAAAATTTACAGAATAACAAGTCTAAAGCTCACAGCACATAAAATTGAAATTTGAAATGCCTATTATACAATCATCTTTATGTGTTACTTGAGACACAACATGATAGTTTGGTGTATCACAGATGAAATAAAGATAGGTTGTTGTTTGCAGGTGTTCAACCAACAATCGAAGAGAAGCTGACAATAAATTAAGAATTGGCATATGTAGCCTCTAGACAAAAGAATCTTATTACTTATATAACATGACATCAAATGGCACCTCATGCGTGGAAAATACATGTTACACGAGCAAACAATAAAGTTACTTTTTTCATGAGTAATGCACAAAATACTAGCTGTAAACAAAATAAGTATAGATTAGGGCCTGTAGGTTGCCATATTTTATATGCTCATTTTTCTACACAGGTTTTATGGATAGATTTTATGAAAGCTGCTTTTCATATTGACCCATGCAAACCCTCTTTTTGTAAATTTAGCTGTTAGGCTGTCTTTGTTCATGAAAGTTTAGATGTAGGCTGTGCTAAGATTTTCTTTTTTTTTGCAAGGGAAAGCTGTGTTAAGATGTTATTTGGTTATTCAAATTTATTATGGGTTTTGAATGTGCAACCTTAATTGGTGAGCTTTCCCCTCTCCCCTACATGTTCTATGATATTGCAAATGATGACTTAATTAAGAGCCACTGGGTTGAAATTACAAATCAAAGAAAGCCCAAAATGATAATTGAGTGTAGTCCAAATATTTTGTAAAATATAAAACAAAAAAATGTAAACATTTTTTGACAATTTGTACATATACGACTAATGAAAAATTGACCAAGCTGATTAACACACGGTAGAGATCTTCAAATTTTAAACCCCCACCTCCCAAAAAAAAAAAACTAGGAAGATCAAGTCAAAGATAGAGTGGACACATGAACTTCACTGATACCGGAAATAAAAAGGCCAAAGAATAAAGTTGAGTAGATCAGACTGAGCAAATTCGCATAGCAGCAGTAAAATTCCCCTCCATCATCAATGGACAAGCTCAACTGAATGCAAAATCCAATCTGAATCATACTGAACTAAGCAATCTAAAGAGTTGCATATCATACTAGCTTCTATATTTCAAAAGTAACTATCGACATCGTTTTCGAACTCATCCATTAAAACCCAGTGCCTATTCAAATATCCAAGCCATATATGCTAAGCTGCATTGCTGCAGACTCAGATTTAGAACTCGGAAACGATACTAAAAAGGAGACGAAAAGAAAAAAACATACGAATGCCTCATAATCTTTTAGCAATACAGCTCGAAGAATCCAACGACTTTAAGCAGGATATGTAGGTTATAAGTAAGGGAAAAATCACCGAAACCTGTCCATATACATCATTGTCTACCAAAATTAAGAGCGCAAAAAGGAAACAGATTGGCCACGAGAAGAAGAAAATATACATACGAACAAATTCTTGGTTCTAACTTCTAAGGGACGCACACAAAAAGGGGGGAAAAAGAGAAAGTTATCTGGAAAAAAATAAAGCATTAAGCTAAAAAAAAGATCACAAAACCATTAGTAATTGTTCTCGAGATTTGATAGAAGGGAGAGAGGGATTAAACCTGCCTCGAGGGAACGATTTGGTGGTGGCGTGAGGATGGAAGGACAGCCGCCGCTGCGGGCAGAGAAGGATTGCTTGAGGCGGTTGGGTACGAGGGTTTCATGGTTTTATTGTTGGGTGAGCGAACCGGGCAGAAGCGATGCCGGTTTGGGTTACCTGAAGACCGTTTGGTTCAATTTCTGCAGCCCGGTCCGAAGAGCTGAGACTGCAGTGGAATTAGGGATGGCAACGGGGGTATCTGCAAAATTTATCCTACCCGCGACCGATTCCGTTTAAGATCTTACCATCCCGACCCATCCCAACCCGATTACGAAATTAAACGAGAATCCCAGACCCATTCCATTTAAAATTGGGATATCGATAGGGTACCCGAACCCATCCGATTACCGCTTGTTCACATTCACATTTTCATGAGACCAGAACTCCATAAATTGAATATTTTGTAGCCGAAGAAGAATCCTTTTGTTCAAAAATCCCCAAAGGTCATGCTTCTACAAAGATTAAGCTCTCAAACCTCAAGGACCTGTTGCTACAAATCTCTGATGAGACGGTGGTGTGGCTAGAGTTGGATGCTATCCGGAAAGCCAGATGTTCAAAAGAACCGGCAAGAAAATTTGCACTTTTTAGAGGTTTTTCAATAAGAGACCCTTCAATGCTTAAGTTGGTCGAAGCTTGAGAACAATAAAGAGAAGAGAGTCGAAGTGGGAGAGAAAGAGTAGTGGGTGCTATTCCTTTCTCAGCTTGAGCTTGCTTACATTAGGATCCTCTGGATATCTTTTTATACAAAGATAGGAGCCATCAATGGTTAGTCAAAATCTTTAGGCCACTATATATTATTTCTTAGGCCATTAAGCCACATTTTGATAAGTCGTTAGGATAGGGGACCTTCTTGCTATCATGCGAATCAAAGTTATTAGGTAGTCGCAGATTTTGCCCATGCGGACTGATGAGCTGGCGGTTGAGACGAGCACAAGATCGAGGTTCCGGACTCGTGCCTGCATCCAAGATGGTTTCATCGAGTCGACTTGGTCCGTTGCTGCAGATTACCTCCATAATAGGATCAACTCACACCCCCCACAACTCGCACAAAATTCCAAATGTCGGAGAAAAAAGCCCAACCAGAACCTAAGAAATCCCTCTAATCTCACTCGGGTGCTTTCCTTCCCCACAGAACTCGAGAAAGAGAATGAAATGAAAACAAAAAGAAGCAAAAAGGAAAAAAAAGATCAATATGTGGGAGAAGATCTTACCTTCTAAATTTTTCAGTCTTTCTTTATTTTTATTGATTTTTATTTTTTTCAAATTTTTTTCTATTTTTCTATCCTCATGAGTCTCAATCGAATGGGAGGCATGTAGCGACGGCCGAATAGCAAAGCTTAGACGATGGTCGGAGTTTTGTGTTGGTATTAATTGATAATTGTGATGATGTGTAAGTTTAATGAGATAATAGATATATTATAAGTTATGGTAATATTTAATATATATTTTTTATTTTTAAAAAAATTTAAAGCTTTTTTATTAATCTTTTAAAAATAAAAATTGGCCATAAAGTCTGACGAAGCGTAATGTTAGAATGAAGACCAGATTTGGGCCTAGAAGATAGGCTTAAGGGCCAGGCCATACCCAAGCCTAACGATTTGATTGGGAGTTTGGGAAAGAAAAGAAAATATTAGTAAGAAAAGAAAAGAAAAGAAAAGAAGTGTATTTTTTTCTCTTGATTGGGAGTTTAAAGAAAGAAAAAAAAAAATTTTCTACTTGATTGGAAGTAAAGAAGAAAGAAAAAAAAATTATAACATTCTTTAACTATTATACTCTTGGACATAATACATACAATACTAATTTATAAAAAATCTAAGTTATTGCATTTGAAAACCAAAGTTCAGAAGTCATTCAATTAATACAATATAAACCAACTAGTAAGAGTTTCAAAATCAGTTTAATAAGAGTTTTATCAAGGATAATCAAATTATATTAGTCATATATTCTAAAACCAATCTAATAAGAGTTCCACACTCTAATAATTTAGTAAGAGCTTCAAAACTAGCTAGATAATCAAAAACAACAATTACTATATTCCATCAAGAACTTAGGTGTCATGCATCATTTTTTCAATATATTCTTACGCCTCTCAATTGGACAACCAAAAATAGTCTTTGCTTTTTCTAGATTTTAGATGAGAAAAAGATATGCATCATTAAGTAAGTGGGACTTCATTCCAATGGCCACCAATTTGTTAAAAATTTCTTCTTCTATATAGACATATGGCCGATTTTTTTGGATAATAGAATTTTTCTCTCTAATTGCATTAGCAACATTGTCAATTACTGATTTTAAAAATTCAATCTTTTGATCAACATCAGTTGAAGACTTTCTTTTTTACCTTTTGAACTTGATATACTTTTAGTCTGAACTTAAACTTATGATTTTGGAGATGTCACATCAATTCCATCATTCACATCATCAAAGCCCTCTAATAGAATATTTTGGGATATTAGTTGATCAATATCATGAATAGTATATGTGCGACTCTCACTTGAGCTAGCCCATTTTCATAATTTCTGTTTTACGCATCTTCACATATTGCTCTATGTTTAGCAAATAGTTTTATTAAACTCTCTCATAGTTACGAACAAATTTAGTTTTTCATTTTTCTGCATTAGGACGTATATATATATAATATATATATATATATATATGTAAATATCATATTAACAATAATCAAATTAAGAACCAAAAAATAAATAATCAAATTCAAAAATATACCTCTATTAGTTCCTTCCAAATCTCAAGTTCTATTGTCCACAGCTTTATAAATTGGACTCCTAGCAAAATACTTAATCTATTTCTAAACAACTTAAACTACTTATTGAATTCTGTTTAAGCAGTTCTTTAAATGAACCTTATTTAAATCTATGCTAATTTTTTTACTCACTTTTTTAATCATTTGAGCATAAGCAACTGATGTGAAATTTTCATCAAGTCTATTTTCTGGTCGCGATTGATAAACCATTGCTTTAATGAATACATCATCCATATGAGTTGCTCATCTCAAATATTTTTTCTTCACTTGATCTTTTTTTATATCACTCATTCATAATATTTATGTCATAAAAATATATAAATAAATATATAAAATATATAGTGAATACTAGCATAAAAGTTTTAATAACAAATATTATTAAAAAAATCAAGTATAATCAATTATAATAAGTCCAATACATAATAAAATAAATAAACAAATAACATAATAATCACTGCGGGATGCCATTTACTATATAATCATCCAACATGTCAAGTGCTATATAATTTCTTAAAAATTTTCTTCGCATGCATCTTCATCATCATCTATTGGAGTAGGAACATCTTCTTGAGATAAAGATTGATTTAAAATCTTTTGATCTACCATCAATAAATTTTTTATTAGGATCTATCTTCATTAAATAATTATACAAATGCAACATACTACAATAATCTTTGTTTGTGTATTAATCAAGTAGTTAACTCTGTTGTGCTTCCAATAATAGGAAATATTTTTTTAATATACCAAATATTCTTTCTATTACATTACACAATGATGCATATCGAAGGCTAAATAACTCTCGAGAATTTTTGATACTCGAGTGAATATTTTTTCAAATGATAGTGCACTCTTCTATAAGATGTGATAAGTCTACTTATTAGTATATATCCCGCATCAATAAGATAATATTATCTAATAAAAATAATAAAAATAATAATTATTTTATTAAATTATAAAAAATATAAAATTTATTAATTATTAAAGATTATCTTTAGGAATCTCTAAGTTATCTTCTTTCCTAAGTGTATTTTTAATTATCCTGGAGTTAGATACTGTCTCTTCCCAGCCAGACAAGATATATGTAAATTTTAAATTAAATGAGCATGCAGCCAACATATTTTGCATTGCATAATCTTCCTATTATGATATCTTAGGGTATCAGAATGAGACACTTTATACGAATATATGTTTCATCAACAGCTCTCACACAATTCTAGTATATAAATTTTATATAAATATCTATTTAAATATATATTTATATAATTAAAAATAAATTAAGTAAAATTTGATTTATCTTAAAATATGGATAAAATCTATTATCGTTGAGTATTTTTGAGGAAACTTGCTCTCCTGTGGGCTGAACCAAAAATCGATCTTCTAAATATATTATTGCTCTTAGTATTCTATGAAAATGATGACTAATGATCTTATTAAAGTGACTAAAGAGAAATGAAATCATGCGATCTCTCACATTATATGATAATGTATGAAGAAACTTGTAACTTACTCTTCAACTATTGCTCATTGATGGATTAGAGACCATTATCTTTTTGTAAGATCTCATATAAATTTATCAAAGTTTATGATCTCATTCGAATAACATCATCATATTTTTTATTTGTGCTTAAATATTATATTATTTCATCTCGTACCAGTTATCTTTCTATGAAAGATTGACTACTAGACCAATCAATATAATTTTAACATCGATAAAGCTTGTGTCACACCACAAAATTTATAACACAATAAATAACTTCAGCTGCAGCTAGTCATCGACTTCTCTCCATAAGAGAAACTCATCAATTTCTCATTTTATTATCTTTCAATCTAAACATCTATTTTAATTTAAATTTAAATAAAATAAGTATGTTATGAAAATAAGTAGCTTAACAATGCTATTTTTTTTTCTAATAAATGAGAAACTCTCCTTCCCACATATCTCCAAAAAAGAGAAGTAATTTTTTAAAAAAATAATGTAAGTGGGAAAGGGCCTTACCTTGCAATTTTTTATGTCTTTCCTTGGTTTTCGTTGCCTTTCCCATCTACAGAAGTCTCATATGCCAATTGCATGGGAGGCAATTTTTCTTTCTGTAGGAGTCCCAATTGCATGGGAGGAATGGCTTGGCTTTTATTTTTTCTATCCATAGGAGTCTTAATCGGACGAGAAGAAATAAGCCTAAGGATAAGATAGAACTATAAAAAATTCACTAAACTTCTAATTTTTTTCTTTCCAAATCTACTCGATTAGAGGAGAAAAAAATTGAACGTTTAAGGAGATTTATATTCTCTCCATTTCTCTCCTTTTCTTTAGTAAAAAAACTCTCAACGAAAAAAAGTGTTAGCTTTCTCTATTTTTTTTTCTTCTCTCCTATTTTCTCTCTCAACAAGATATAAGTAAATACTATTAACCTTTAGATAAAGCCGGATCATAGCCTGACTAGACACATGAATAGATTTGTCCCTATCAATCCTTTTCTTACTCTGTCTTCCCCATTTCTAATTATAGTAATAGAATCACTATTTCTTATCAAAAAATAAAAAGTAAAACTAAAAATAAAAATTAATCTATTTCTTTTTTTAATTGAATTGTTCCGTTACTTTTGGATTGTTTCTCTCTTACTCTTGCTCTCTTGTTTTATATTCCTTTATTTATTTTGATCATCTTTATTATTTTTTTTATTTTTACTTTTTAGTACATTGGGGTACTTAGATTACTCTATATATGAGTATAATCAAAAGAGTCAAATAAGAGATCTCTTAAAGCAATTATTAAGTCATTAGCCACAAAATAAGAAATCATAATTGGCCAAGTCAACCCAATCCATCAATCTATTGCTTCTTTTAAAGCTGTTTAAAGAAGAAAGAAAAGAAAGAAATATGTGAGCAGCTTAAAAGAAAGCACATTGTGTTTGTCGAGCACATGCATCCATTAAAAGGGAATGAGGATTAGCTTCCAAAAAAAATCAGTTGAGCCAATTCATTACTGTTGTCAAATTAGCTGCAAGTTATGCCTATTCATATATAATATTGAAATTCTATTTCAACTCTGATTCTAATTCTGATTTCAGTTACAAACCAAATATGTTGAATAATAATAGTCATCTTGATTTCTATTTCAATCTATTTTAATTTTGCATATAAACCAAAGATATCTTGTGTGTAGTAGATAATTGAATCCCTTCTAAGCTGCCCTTATAGCTTAGTCATTAGAATTGTTGCATCATATTGTGGGTGGCCACCAACAGCAAGCATCACTCTTGCATGACTCCAATTACAGAGCCATCCAAGGAGACTTCTAAGAAAGACTAAGATTAATTTGTGTGATGAACTTTGATGCAAATGCAACAACTTTTTAAAAATTTATGTGAGAAGTGATTGGACGCTCTTGAAGACTCGCTCAATCCTTGATAGCTAAATAGAATGTGATGGAAAGCCACTAAAACATAGATACCTTCACTAGGTTCACGTCTCGGAGCACAAAATGCTAGTATTATTTTTTAGGATAAATTACAAAAAATCTCTAAAGATTTGCATTTATTATAGTTATACCCATTAGTTTTCAAAACCTACACTTACATCCCTGAAATGTAACAATGTTGTTCAAGTCGTTTCAAAAATATGAACTAACCAAATTACCATCCGTAATAAATTAGTAAAAAGAACTACTCGAACCCCTTTTCACCACCTTCTTCACCCACTCTCCACTTATTTTCCTCTTTTCTTCAAAATAGAATTTCTCCTTACAAATCCACCCATCTTGTACAAGTAATTCCATAGAACCATGGAAGCACATCTAATTAAGGCTTTGGAAGCGACAGGGAGCGGCTCCTTATTCTTTGGTGTATGATAGATTTTTTTTGAAATTTTTTACCTAAATTTTGTTTTAATTACAATGCATGTATTTCCCCCAACTACATGCATACATATTTTGTCATTCTTTTTGAGAGCCATCATTTTCTCTTTGATTTTATTGTTTAAATCAATGAAATGAAATATTTTCAGTTAGCATTTTTTAAAGCTAGCTGCATGTCATCCCTTCCTCATATGGGTAAATGAATTACATTTGTGATCTTTTTCCCTTATGGTTGTCCAATATGCAGAGTTAGTAGATTTTTTTTTCTTCTCTTTTTAAAATACAAGGCATACGGTCGATCGTCAGTTGATTACTTTGTCAACTTACTTCAATATATTAAATACATAATATTGTTCTCCTCATTCATGTAAGATATTTATCAATTCGATGAGCATTTATTAATATTGTTTGTAACTATTTTAATTATTTATGATATAAAAAATATCATCTTTTAAATACCTACTGATTAAATTTATATGAACTAATATAGTGATTAATTTATATAGGATGCAATGACTTATCATAGTTTGATTTTGTACTATAAAAATTAGAATATTGGATCGACAATATAGATAAAAATCTTTATTCATATTTAAAATGATGGCTAATGTGTATAAACTCATTGATAAGAGGGATGTCAATCTTACCATCTCTTGTGGCAATGGCTTTTTAATTAAAAATGACAATAATATGATACATATTTTAGCATACATCAAGGACTTGAGGAGATATATTTATTTGTTGAAGATAATGTCAATAATCCATTCTTTCTACAGTCATGCCTTTTGAATGGGATGTAAGTGAGGTTGAAGTTGAAGATCAAGCTAAAGAGAATGTTGGAGGGATAGTTGAAGGAGATGTTGGAGGTCAAGTAGGAGGATAATTTAAAAGAGATGTTGAAAGTCAAGTAGGAGGAGAAGTTGATAGTAGGAAAGATGATAATATGCCTGAACTATCAAAGGAGGTTTATCCTTTTTCTAACTCAGATGATGCTGACTAATAATGGAGAATCGAATGATGGGGATGAGAATGATTCAACTGATGGGGCTGATGATGAGAAATTCGAGGATGATGACAGTGATGATCAATTGAGTGATATAACTCTAGTGAATTAGTTGATCCCTTGACTAGTGATGAGGAGTTCAATTCTAAGATAAGGAAAAGAAACTTCTCCTCATTGAATATAGAGAAAAATCATTTAAGATTACAGAAGGAGGACAAATTATGTTTGAAGAAGGGTAGCTATTTGTAGATGTGAATGAGTTTGAAAATGTATTGAGGGATTATGTAATTTTGGGTGGCTATGAACTTAAGAGAGTTAAAAATAAAGCAAAGGGAGTCACTACCCACTGCTTAGCTCAAGAATATAATTGAAAATTCAGACATCAATTACAGCTGATAGTAGGATCTTCATGATAAAAACTTTACAAGGATAGTATACATATGTGAGTCCTATGAAGAATAGTAATGCAAACTCTAAATGGATAGTTAGAGCATTAGAGCATCACTTAAAAGCTAATCTACATATGAGTTATGAGTTAATGCATCTAATTTTAGCTAAAAATATGATGTTAAGCCTCACATAATGATTGTATAGAACAAAAAGAAATGCACTGAAAGAGGTCGAGAGAAGCATGGTGAGTCATATTCTAAGCTGTCCAAATATATTGAACTACTTTGGATAAAGAATCCTAATACATTAGTAATGATATAGTTACATTAAAGATCTGTGCAATCCAAAGAGCTCCCAAAATTTAAAGAAATATTTATATGCTTTAATGCAATAAGAAGGATTATTTAGAGGGATGCAGATTTTTTAAGGTTGGATGGGTGTCATCTGAAGGGAGCCTTTGATGGTGTATTTATGAAATTTTTATGAAGAATAAGAGATTATTTTTTATGGCTTATGGTGTATGGAGATTGAGTGCAAAGATAGTTGAAAGTTTTTTCTGGAGTATTTATATATCTCATTAGGGGTGGCATGGTAGATAGCCCATTAATTATAATATCCGATAAGCAAAAGGCATGCTTTAACCATTTGATTTATATTTAGAGTGTTCATATTAATATATACAGCCAATTTGATTCATGTTTTAGTTCAATTTTGTTCTTTATATTATCAATTCATCCTTATAGTGCACTTTAAACATGTTCTGTTTTATGAAGATTAATATATAACTAACACATGAGCTAGTAATATTGTGCTAGGGCATTAAAATTGCTTGTAAATTTTTTATTTATATTGTTTGAATAGTTTACTCATGCTGCTAATGTATGTATAGGGTTTGGTTGAGATAATTTTTGAAATATTCTAGATGCTAGTCAACAATTCTATGCTAGGCATCTATATAATAATTTCAGAGCAAAGTTTTTTGAGTTATTGCTGAGATTTAATTTTTAAAATACTATGAAGGCATATGATCAAGTATTCTTAGAAGATGCAATGAAAAGAATAAAAAATACAATACTGAAGTTTACGCACACATGATAAAGATACCACTATCAATTTGGATAAGGCATGCTTTTTATCTGGAAGCTAGTAGTGACTATATTATAAATAATATGTGTGAATCTTTCAATTAGTGGGTGAAAAATTCAAAAGCAAGCTCATTTTGGGTTCCTTGAGAATATGAGACTGAAATTGATGAGTAGGTTATAGAAGAGGTATGTTAAGGGATGTAGTTGGGAGGACAAATTAACTCCATATGCTAGGTCTAGGTTGGATAAAATCATGCAAGCCTCCTGAGTCTATAAATTGATACCAGTAAGCAAACAAGAGTTTTAATACTGAAGCAGCTACAAATTTATTGTATATTTGAGTAAAAGGAGTTATACTTGTGGTGAGTGGGAGATCATTGGAATACTATGTAAACATATTGTGCTATGTGTTAGTTATACAAGGAAGAATTTAAAAAAATTACATGATGATTGTTATACAATAGTAAAATATTTAAAGGACCATAGCTCAGTGATTCATCATTACTTGATAGCAATCTTGATCTAAAAATGATGATGAGAATTTGCAGCCTCCACTACTCAAAAGATTGCTCGAAAGGTCAAGAAAAAATAGGAGAAAGGAAGAAGGTGAACCTATTTGGAAGAAGAGATGATCACTATGAGGTATAATAATTGCAAAGAATTTGACGATAATAGAAGGATTTGTTAGCATGCTCCCATGGCAAAAAAGATACAGATTGTGATTTTTTCCTAAACTTTATTGCATCAAGTTACTTATCTTTTTTTTTTTGTGTTTTTTATGAAAAAAACACAACAACACTCCCAAGCACGTGATAAAATAGCTACAACTAGATCTGCCTTAAGAAGAAAATAATAACACTCCCAACCATGTAATAGAATGCTACAACTGGATCTGCTTTAAGGGGAAGAGATGGATCTACTTTAGTAGGTTCATCTACTTCAAGGGATAGAGTTGGTAGAAAGGGAAGGCCTCGAGAGGATAATAAAAGTATTGGATCTGCTTCAAGAAAAGAGTGTAGATTTATTGCATAGCCAGCAAAGTAGCATTAGGGATGTTAAAGTACACTATTAGGATTCTGATTTTTTTTTTAATCTTTTTTATACGTAAAGGATGGATAATGCTTTGATGCAATGTGGATTGTTTGTGATGACTCTACTTTATATTTTGTAATAATGACTATAATTTATCTGTGATTAATCCATTATATTATTGATGTTAAATACTATTTTCCTTCAATATATTATAATGTTTCAGCTTTTTGATATATGTTTATGAAACATATTGTGTTACATATTATATGGTCTGCTTCAACTTATTAAAATTGTATAATACATGTTGCTAGTTTAGGATACATGGACATTTAGTGACTGCTTCTTATTATGGTCTGAAACAGTGAAAGGTCATATAGTCCGAAACAGTGAAAGGTGATATCATGTTCTTGTTATGTAATTGGGTTTGCTGACCTTTAGATTGTTAAAAACCCATATGATATGATGTAGGTTGTTATATAATTGGGTTTGTTGAGCTTTACGTTGTTAAAAATCTATGTTGTATAATTCATATTGCTATAAACTTATGCTTGTGTAATGCAGATCAGTTATAAACTTATGTTTGTGTGTATAAACATGAGTTCATTACAACTAGGACAAGCATTCTAATTATGCATATGATACCTAGCATTCTGATGAGGCTCATGTTTGTATTATAATGCTCTTTTATGATTCAATTGTAGAAAAAGTTAGTAGAAATAGGGTATATGATACATCATGTTTTGCTTGCATAAGGAAAAAACTAAATAGTTTTTAGCATTCACACTTCATTATAATACAACTAAAACCATATTATACAAATTTAAGCTGAACATTCATTGCAATAACAACTTTTTCAAAACTATAATATCTCACCTTAACAAAAATAGGACTACAACAACAAGTAATACCGTCATTTTGACTGGAAGTCTATTTGTTATAGCACTACTCTCATTTAATTCTTTAATTTTATAATACATTTTTTTGACTCCATCCTTAAATCACTAATTTTCTTTCTTATATCTCGAAGCGAATCATCCACCGATATTGATGATTGAGTTATTGATTGATCATTTATAGGCAAACATCAGTCAATAAAGCGGTATTTTTCACAACTATAATACAACTTATTTGAGTTTTTTTGAGAATTTGAAATCTTTATTAATACTGTGCGACCACAATGACACGTCTTGTTGGAATAATTGAGCCAATATGAGTTACTGTGAGAATTTGAACTCAGTTGAGATATTAAGATGTCATGCACCAAACAAAACAAATTATATTAGTTAAGAAGATAATTAAGAAGACAATGCCAGTTAAACAGAGAACTAAATAGATGAAGTATCACTAATTTCAAATCAATACAACATGTTCTATTATATTCAGCTACATTCAAACACTAAACATATAATACATTTAATTAGATCTAATAAACTTTATTAAATCATGCCATATACACTAATATTAATTTCAAACAACACAAATCTAAAAATTTCTAGCAAATTCAAAATAGAGCTCGAATATATTGCATGTCAAAAAAGACAAAGGATTAGAGCTCTGGTAGAGGAGTAGTCCCAGGGTGTCGGTGTAGGACACTGATTTGAGGCTTTGGTAGGTCCATTGGGAGGGGAGAAGGGTTTGCGCATGGAAGATTGAAGCAGGTTTTCAATGAGAGGGGGAACCTGCAAAATAGCTCGGAAGGATGTCTTTGGCACGTAGAAGCTTTATAGTGGAGGCGCATCGAAGTAGGAGGCCATTATTATCCAACGACATTGGAGTAAAAGAACAATGGAGCATCCAATAGCACCGAAGCAAGAGAATAATGAAGATAAGGAAGATTGAAGAGGAGAAGGATTTTTATTTCGCTCATCCGTTGTCGAAGGTCATTTTAGTCATTTTAAAAAATTTTAGTATGCGGCACTTTTGTCCCATTTTGGATTAACGGATTGGATTAAACTATAGGGTTTAAATAAATGTAAAAGATGTTGGTGTAGGTTTTTAAAATTACTGAGTTTAAATGTAATTCAGAGTTAATCAAAGATTTTTATAATTTATCTTATTTTTTAAAAAAATATAAAAATATAAATGTTTTTGGTAAATATCATTAGTTCGATAAGCAGCCATTAGATCTCAATCCAAAGGTTAAACAACTCAGCTGTCGGATTTAACATCTAACGGCTAGATGTATCGGCTTACGACTTTTGCCTCCCACTTCAATCTCTCTTCTCCCGTTTCCCAACGTCGCGTCCATGTCCTCCGCCTGCCTCCGTCCCCTCCTCTACTCCCTCCTTCGCTCCATCCCCAAACCCCCCGCCCTGCCTCCCAACTTCTGCACCGCCGTCTTCCCAGACTCCGATCTCCCAATCCCCACTTCCCCTCCGACCCAAGAATCCGTCCTATATGTTCTCAAGATGTTCGACAAAAGTCCTCCAAAGGCTCTGGCCTTCTTCAACTGCATCACCTCCCAGTGTGGCTTCAAGCCTGCCCACCCCGCCTACAATCTCATGCTCCAAATCCTCGGCCACAAGGACTCCATGAAGGATTTCTGGGCCTTCCTCAAGTCCATGGACGATGCCGGCCACACCATCGACCGCCCACCTACGTCACCCTCCTCGCCAACTTCAAGAAGCACAAGATGGCCGCCGAGTCCTCCGCCTTGACCCAATTCTACTCCCGAACCATGGCGAAGGCCGCCTCCAATTCCGCCATCGATTCCGCCGCCAAAATCATTCTGGGCTCGGAGGAATGGAGCGAGGCGGCCGAGAAGAAATTGCAGGACCTCAATTTATCGTTGTCGGAGATCGTGGTCGCGAAGGTCCTTCGAGAAATGCGACATTGCCCTTCAAAGGCACGGGCTTTCTTCCGGTGGGCGGCACAGAGGCCCGGGTATAAGCACGGGTCGGTGGCGTACAATGCTATGGCTCGGATTCTTGGAAGGGAGGATTCCATTGGAGAATTCTGGAGCTTGGTTCGGGAGATGAAGGGTGAGGGGCATGACATGGATGTAGACACGTATGTAAAGCTTTCGAGGCGTTTCCAGAAGACTGAGATGATGAGGGAAGTAGTGGGGCTCTATGAGCTCATGATGGATGGCCCCTACAAGCCGGCAATTCAGGACTGCGGCATGCTTCTGAAGCGGATTGCTTGGAGTGGAATGCCGGACCTCGAGTTACTTTTTAGAGTTGTGAGGAAGTATGAGGCTGCTGGGTATTCACTGTCGAAGGTGGTCTATGATGGGATTCATAGGTCACTGACCAGCATTGGGAGGTTCGATGAAGCGAGGAGATCTTGAACAGGATGAAGCTTGCAGGTTATGAACCGGATAACATCACTTATAGCCAGTTGGTCTATGGACTTTGTGAGGCTAAGAGATTGAATGAGGCTTGCAAGGTTTTGGACAACATGGAAGCCAGTGGGTGTGTTCCTGACCTTAAGACTTGGACGGCTTTGATTCAAGGGCATTGTTTGGCTGGTGAGGTGGATAAGGCCTTAGAGTTATTGACAAAGATGATTGAAAGAAATTATGAAGCAGATTCTGATGTTGTGGATGTCTTGGTGAAAGGTTTGTGTAGTGAGAGAAGGGTGGACGGTGCCTACACTTTAGTTTTTGAAATGGTGGAGAACAGCCATACAAGGCCATGGCAAGCTACCTTTAAGTATTTGATCCAAGAACTACTGAGTGTAAGAATGCTTGAAGAGGCATTGAAGCTTCTCAATGCAATGAAGAAGCATAGATTTCCTCCTTTTGCAGACCCTTTTCCTCCCTATATAGCCAAGTATGGGACAATTGAGGATGCTAGGGATTTTCTGAAAGCACTGACAGTGAACAACTACCCTTCATCTACGACCTATTTACACATCTTCAAGTCCTTCTTCCAGGAAGGCAGGTATTCTGAGGCTCAAGATTTACTTTTTAAATGCCCTTGCCATATCCGTGAGCATGGTGATATCTCTAAGCTCTTTAATTCTATTAAATCTGGGAATGCTGCTTGAGTTTACTTGTCCAACAACACATGAAACCTTGTGAATGCCAATTTTTGGCCTTGATGGCTTCTCATTGTCATGCACAACGATATGATCAGACTAATGTTGTAAATAGTGGATGAGTTCGTAGCTGTTTAATATGTTTTTTGTGCAAAATCTGGATGCACTTTTCATATGTGATCATTCTGCTGACCCTGAATAGTTGTTTGTGACAAGGCTTGATGGTTATGGCTGTGTTTATGTCATTATTCTATATGCATTATGTGGAAAGCAAAATATGAATTTTTTACTCTGAGGACTTGGAAAATAAACCTTGCAACCCAGGTGATGCTTGACCTGGATTCCTATTAGTGTCATGTTCAGAAGGAATCTACAGATGACAATGATCAAAATTGTGGTCGATAATTTTGGATTCTCTTTTATGCTCTAACTAGTCATTGGATTCTCTTTAATGCTGTAGGGTGTCATTGTGGAGATTTTGAGGCCTGATAAAAAGGTCAAACATTGCATTTCTAGAAACTGCTTCTGCAAATGTATTATACATGATAGATTTTCATAGTTATCAAGAGCCCCTTTTGCCTCATAATCTTTATGAAGTCCTGGATTTTTGTTAGGTTTAATTTTTTCCCCCAAAAAGCGTAAAATCTTGTCTTCAGGCTCTCTTCATGTTCTTAAAACAAGTACTTGTAAACTGAAGATCTTTTAACATTCTAAAATGGAATAATGGAGAACTGTTATGAACTTATGAGTTTCTTGAGTTGTTTTGTGCATGTACTCTAAATATGTATGATGGAAAGTCTGTATATTAAGTTATTAAATCAGTGTTTAAAATGGTTGAGGTCAAAAGCGAGGCTTGTATACTCTTGATGAAGAGAGGTATAAGCCTTCTGGTGCTACTCAGAAGCCTTATTTTTTTTTTTTAAGTTCTTAAAATCTGATATAATAATGTGAAATAAGATGGATAAAAGGTTTTGGATCTTGTGTTTGGACTTATTTAAATATGAAATTTAGTAAAGATGACATATTCCATCTAGCAAATGTACAATTCTTAATAACTAGCATTAGTAATATATTTAACCATGATAAGATTTACAACCCAAGTTCATCCATATTATCATGGAAAATATTGTGAAAGTCCATCTATTTTGAAAAACTGCTTATAGAACTAATGGAAGACTAATGTGCACACATCCTATGAAATGTACGTCAAAATGTACATCTATTATAATCAAGGATTCAGGTCCTAGCAGGACATCCCGCGGGACACCTGACGGGGTACCATCTCATATATCGGGATAGGACATCCCACTAGCGTCCCAACATCTTGATCGGGATGCCTTGGGACATCCTCTGTCCCAAGTTCGAGATGGGGTGGGATGGCGGCGCATCTTGTTCCATGAAAAAACAGGACAGTCTCGTCCCACGAGATTTAAAACCTTGATTGTAATCATATGATCCTCGAGTTTTTTACCAGAGTGCCAAGAAGGAAAATGCAATATGTTGTTGCAAAATGCAAAACCTTGGTGGAACAAAGGCAAGGCTTAGATAAACCTGACCCTCTAGTTTCTTTTCTAGAATAGATTTGTCTAGGCATAGACAAGGCATGATTACAATCTGCATGGCTGTGGATTGTCTTGTGAAATAGGAAATATTTCTACCTAGTGTCCCATCCGTATATCGCATCATCGTTGCCCATTTCTTTGTAGATGGTATTTGAACTGCATGGTTGCCATGTTTTTAGTGAGTGCCTGCCATACAGTTTTCACCAATCAATTTTGGAAGGAGTTCTTTCTTTCAGGGTGCCAAACTGAATATGAGTACAAGGTCTGTTCTCTAAATGATGAAAATAAGGTGTTTACCTGATGCTCAGAAATTAACTATGATGCTTCATTAGTGCTAGCCAAAGAAATGGGTACATTAGCTTCTATTAATTGAATGATGGCTCAATAGCACCTATCACCAAGCTACAAAAAATCATTTCATTCAAGAAAGAATATGAACCTGCACGACCTTTCGTCAATCATCCATATTGCTCCCATGGATTTTCAGTTGTGCACCAGATGGATCAAGCTTTCTGCATGCTACAACTCAATGACAACTCAATGACAACTTAAATGGAATAGAGTGCTAACAAATATCGGACTAGATGTGAGCTTGAAGAGGATAGGCATTTTGTCATCTAGATTCTTATGAACAACTATCCATTAACATGCATGCTTTTGAAAAACTTTATGTTAGTTCAACGGAGAATATGGTTTTGTTGCTTATTGGCTTGAACTTCTCATCTGGGTCCATGGTACATCCAATTTTCTGTTCTCACACATAAAGAACAAAATCAGGAGAAATGTCTGGGTGTTAATTGAGGTCCTTGTTCCATGGGTGAATTTACCAATTCAAGCTGTAAAATGGAAACCTTATCAGATAATACATGAGAAGTTTATGGAGTTCACTGTTAGCTAGCTTTAAAGGCCTGATTGAAAACGAGGATGCAAAAATTATACAGTTTTCTTTTCTAGCTTTCCATACTATGGTGTTTTGTTCTTTTTCCTGGAAGGAGTTCATCAGAGCAGACAGACTATTTTAACAACAGCAATATATGAAAATGATGTGAATGAATTGATTGAAAATCTTGGCTTGGCTTTAGAGAAGTAACATGTGAAATTTCATGAGAGCCATTGAAAAAGAAATTAGTGAATACTATGAGCTTTGGCATGAGTGGCTTTGTTTGGAGTTTGTACGAGGACATGGGATGCTGAGCCTGAAGTTTGGAAAGCATTGATAGAGGTTTGTTTTCTTATCATTATCTAGATCATGTTATATGTGTTTATAATTTGTTTCTTTTTTTCATATCATCAGCAAAACCTGCAATGAAATGATGGACGACCACCTAAGACTAACTATGACAGGTTATTGCAGCTATTTGTGGAAGATAGGCAGCAAGATCAATTGATAAAACTTGAAACTGCAGAGAAGAAAGCATGCTGATGGGCTAGGCCAGAAAATGTAGACCTTATGGATAACATTGACAATATTGATCATCTGATGTCTCAAAATGAACTTATTCTAGAGGCACTCAGTAATACGACAAATAATACCACTCAACCAGCAATTTCATTTGAAGTAGAATCTCAAGCACAGGGGTGGAGCCACTTTTTGTATTGGGGGTTCTATTGAACCCCCAAATTTTAGTGCAATCCCCATTATACCCTTAGGGGTATGTAAATATTACTCAGAAAATTTTGTATATATATATTTTTGAACCCCATAAAATAAAAAATCTTAGTTAGCTTAGTGCTTTGAACTCCCACCCTCTATCCCCATGTCCAAGGTTCGAATTTTTTCTCTCACTTTTTTTCCTCTTTTCTTTCTCTCTCACTTTCAATTAATGTAATGTTATTAAGTTTGTTTTTATTTATTTATTTATTTTAATTTATATATTGAATCCCCAAGGTGAAAATCCTGGTTACATCACTGCTCAAGCACCTTCCTTGTCTGCAATATCATCTTTTCCTCTTTTCTTCTCTCTCACTTTCAATTAATATAATGTTATTAAGTTTGTTTTTATTATTTATTATTTTAATTTATATATTGAATCTCAAGGTGAAAATCCTGGCTACGCCACTGCTCAAGCACCTTCCTTGTCTGCAATATCATCAAAAGGCAAGAAAGGAAATGGTTTAAGATTGGATGGAGGGTATGAAGTTATAAAGAAGACAATTTATGATGTTGCTGCTGCAATTAAGGGTGGTCAAGCACATACATATTCAAAAGGTGAAGTTTGTGTTCATTTAGTGAAAATTGGACTTAACGTACAAGTACAGGGCTGACCTGTTAAATGTACATGGGGAGTAAAGGACAAGAAGAGAGAGAATAGAAGATCGAAGTGTCTCAAAGAGAGGGGCTGGATATGCCATCTTATATACGAAATGTTAGGCAGGTGAATTTATTGGTGCATATTAAAGGCAGTATTCTGATGAGGTGTAGTATAATGTCCATAAGCCCAATATTGTTATTTTGCTTGAGACACATCTTACTGTGGAATCTGTTTGGAAGTTCTCAGATCAATGGTGATGATCGGAAATTCGGTATCATTCTTGAGGAAGATTCCTTTGGCAAGATTCTAGCTTTTTGGGACCCCAACTTGGACGTGGTTATTGTTGTTTATGTGTCTGAGTCTGTGATTTGTGTTATGGTTGCTTATTTATCTTCTTTGGAAGTTGCCATATGGAGTGAGAAGACTCGAATTCTAGGTGTAGGATTCCTCGCTTTCATGGCAGCAGATATGAATGTTATATGTACTGCAGAAAAGAGCGGAGACCGACCTTTTTATCTGGACAATAACATGGTACGACTCAAGGGTTTATCCTTCAGAATGGATTATTAGATACGGATTCTTGGGTCCAGCATTCACTTGGTGTAATCATAGGTGTAATTTTTGGAGGGGGAGAACTCATTCACCACAGTTGTTTTAGTTTCAAAAAGTTTGGCTGCTACACAGAGTAGTGAGATACTCTGAGAAGGTTTCTAGCAGTTTCATGGGGTCCATTAGCCATGGAGCATGGTGTCTTTTTGCAGGTACATGACAGCAAGGCTATGCTCTTTTTCAGCTTTTTAGTTGGACAGTTTTTGGAGTGCATGATTGTTCTGGCTCTTGCAGTGGCTGTAATGCTGCCATTTTTGGAGCATGGTGCCTGTTGTGGACTGCTCAATGTTGGCACCATCCTTTGCTCCAGTGCTTTAGAGGGACACTATTGTGGTGTGCATTTTTTGGAGCATGCTGTGAATATGTCAGCAATGCAGGTGCACTTTGCCCTGGCAGGAAGGTGATTGGTCCTGAGGCTTGCACTTCTATTTGCTGGCTTGAGTGCTTAGTGTCTTGATGATAATAGTGGGATTCTTGTGGAGTGTTATGATTGTTACCAGTGACAAGCAACTGTAGGTGTTTTTTCTTTTTCTTTTTGTTTTATTTTTATGCCGTCTTTAATATAGATGTGTTTTGAATTTTATTTTGTTCTATTTATTCTTTTTTCTAAATGGAAGTTTTACTGAGTGTTATGTTGACCTCGAATCATTCTTTTCAGAAAGACCGTTGTAGCTTGGATAGTGCTGCCACCTTTTGAAGGAGAAGTGCGTTTTCAAGGATCCAAATGTGCTCGAGCACAGAGGATCTCCACTTGCTTGAATCTAGAGCCCCTTGCCCATGTTTGATGAAAAGCCAAGGCTAAATTGTGGAACTCATCATCCATATCTGGGAGCGCAGGCTGGCCAGATTTAGTAAAATGGATGTCCTTGGGATTGTTAGCCATTATTAATTGAGCAGCGGCTTATTGCAGCATGTCTTGTGGCAACAAAACTGAGAATACTCTTGGTATAGAAATTGTCAAGAGGTCAGAGTAAGCCATTGCTTGGGGACACATTTGAACATGAGGTGGTACTTCAGAAGGCAGGTGAGAACGAAACTAGGCCATCTTGTAGACCAAAGATGGAATTAAGTAAAAGCTCAGTCAACAGTGTAAAAGGGCTTGTTTCATGGTTATTGAAAATTTAAAATAGAGGTTTTAACGCATGGTGAGAAGAGAATTTTGTTGGCAATATTAGCATCCTTGTCTAAGATTTAAGTACCAGTATGACTTGGTTTTGAAAGTCTAATGGGGGTTCCCTTGCTTAAACATGGGATAAATGCCAAGCGCAATTTACTTTGTGAGAAGATAGCTATCCGTGACAATCCGGTCAAATCAGGGATAATGGCTTAATTCTATAATGTAAGTTTCCAGTATTAGCTATGCCTAGGTGATTTAAACCCATTTAATTTTTGTTTTATCCAAAGATGATCCATTTAAAATGTGTGGTGCAATTTTTATGGCGTCATATTTTATGTTAAATATTTTAGAAAAGTTTTAAAAATCTTAAACTCAATGATGCATCATTAAAATTGAAAATCCATATGTAAAAAAATAATTACGTTACAAAAAAAAATATTTAGAAAGAGTTTCCAATCTTTGCATTAAGCAATAAAAAAAGGAGCAATATCAATTGCATTAGTATGCTAAACTATATTGTAAGATATAAATTGATAATCTACTTGATTGATTATAATATATATATATATATATATATATATATCTTTAAATATGGGCATACTAAAATTTACTAGACTTTGATGATTAGACCATAGTTTTGTAACATTCTGTCAAAATTATTCATATTTGTATGCACATAATGCTTAAATTAGAAAGTATCAAAATATATAAATTTTAAATTCAGATCATTTTTCGTAACATAGATTATCTCAATCACTTGTATTTTCAATTAAGATGGTCCATCACCGGTTTTGTGTAATTTTTTTTTTTTGAAAAAAATTAATATAAAGTATGTGGCCTAACTGTTTTTTTTTTTTTGAGTGAAAAAAATTTCCCACGTCCGAGAGATTCAAACTCATGGGAAACCCACGTACCCAGCAGGCACACGTCTTGACGACTTGGCCAAAGCATTGAAGGTATTATTACTCTAATCTTATTATATTACTAATTTAAAATTCCGTACAATATATGATATATAATTATTTTTTTAAATAATATTTTTATAAATTATAAATTTAATCTAATATAAAAAATATCAGATGATATCAAATATTTTAAATAAAAATATAAAATCAAGTTGTTTAAATAAGATGATAGAAAAAAGTAACATAACTATTTTTATTATAGAGAAATTATTTTTTAAATCAATATTTTCAGCATCAGTTATTTTAAAATTTTTATCATTAAAAAAAATATGACCATCTATTTGCATCCCATGCACATCTCTTTTCTTCGTAGTCATATCAATAATAAAAATTTCATCCTTATTTACTTCAATCTGCAAAAAAAAAATTTAAAATTAGACTGATATCGAAAGAATTAAAATATTATGATTTTACATATCATATTCATACGAAAAAGTTAAGAAAAATTACAGAAATATTTCTTCAATTTTAGTTCAGTCTCATTTATACCTCAAGTATATTTTATATTTTAAAGGCAACTTAGACATAACTATAAATTTTTTATTTTATCTTTTTTTAAAAAAATAAAATATTTATATAATGTTAAATATTTGGCCGCTTTAAACCTTCGATTGAAACTTCCGAGAACTGAACACATGCTACCATTATCTAAGAAATGCATTGTCTTCTCTTTTTTACCCCACATAAAATTGCCTGCACACCTCAGTTCTTCTTTTTGTGCTTTCAAGACAATTTGGATGCAACTATAAATTTATTTTATTTAAAAAATTAAAATATTTTATATAATTTAAAAATATTTGGTTGCTTCAAGCATCCATTGCAATTGAAACTCCTGAAAATGGAAAGAAAACAAAAAAAGAAATAGCCAACGCAAAAGCCCAACCACTGCCTAAGCTTCTCTGTTCACGCGGTTGACTTTCGGGAATGAAAAGAAGAAAGGAAATACCGAATGCAAAAGCCCAGCCATTGTCTAAGCTTCTTTGTTCATTCGATCAAGACTCTCGAGAATAGAAAGAAAAAAGGAAATACCCCCGAGTCGGCCACTGCCCCACCTCAGTGCCCCCTCCTCCTCCTCCGACGATCATGAACGATGGCCGTTGCCCCATCTCGACGTCCCCTCCTCCTCCGACGATGATCGAGAGGACAGATCCGACGCCTACTCCCACGACTTGGTCACGAATCACGTCCGTTGCAGTACCCTGGTGCCCCTTCCTCCTACGGCGACCATGAAAGATGGCCACTGCCACACCCTGGCACCCCCTCCTCCTACGGCGGCTGCAAACGATGGCCACTACCCCAAGCTGGCACCCTCTCCTCCTCTGATGGTGGCTGCGAGGATGGATCCGATGCCTACTCTAGCGAGTCGGCCGCTGCCCCACCCCGACGCCTCGTCCTCCTCTGATGGCAGCTGCAAATGATGCAGTCAAGCTCAGTCGATGGAGTTGTCAAAGGCTGCGAATCATGCAGTCAAGCTCCTTGAGCGGGGCCTTCTCAAGTGCAGTCAAGCTCCAGTTGCACTTGAGAAAAACTGGCGCAGCCTTTGACTGTTCATATTCGACCGTGGCCTCCACCTCGGCCCGAACCTCAGTCGATGGAGTTGTCGACGGTACTGTGGCAGCTCCATCTTCACCTGCCGCCCCTTCTTCAACTGACGGCACGTTGGGGAGTGCTGTTGGGGCTGACAGTGCCAGAACCAGCTCAGGGACTGATGCAAATGGTACATTGGATTCTCCGGCCAGTGCAGAAACAGAAGCCCGACCTTTCTTCGGTGGTCAGAAAGGTCCAGCCTCAGACGCTCCCCTCTTCTTGGCAGCTTGTTAATGGATGTCGGCGCTTGATACTCGTACCCTCGACTGCATGATTGTAATTAGAATAAGTCAATACAATTCAAAAATAAAAAAAAATGAAAGTAACCGACTGTACTATACCTAAGTTGGTGATTGAACTGAGGCCGGCGTTGTAGAGAGCCTGTTCGGTCATAAGCTCCCTCTGCGGCGGAACCGCCATATCCTTCAAGCGATGGAAGTCCTCCCGATCGCCGACCTCCACCCAACTGTTATCATTGGGGCCGGTCCTTGGATCGCCCCAGCATGAAGAAAAGCCCTAAGGAAGCGAGGAAGAAGCAAAAAAGAATTAGTTTTTCCATCCATGGATGGACAATGGAAGACCGGTAATGAAAGAAAGGCCTTTTCGTGGGTTGAAGAACCACCAACCTTTGATCTTGGGATGAGGTCGGAGAACAAAAAAGGCACAGAAGAGGGAAGGACTAGGTTCAGTCGGTAATAACCGACACAACAAAGTAAAATTGATTATTAGCCAGACCGAATTTGATGCCAGCTGGGTAGGACAAAGACCATAGTAATCCAAAATATTTCGAACAAACTCCGAAATCAGAAATCGAAGACCTGTCCGAAGGTCTTTAACACAAAAGGCCACCTGGTCTGAAGGAGGAGAGTTCACTCGACCGTCGGCATCGGGTGCGAAAAGTTGATATTGCTCCGAGATGCGATATTGCTCCCGGAGCCGCTCAACGTTTGGTTCTGAAAGTGGAAAACCTCCACTTTCAAACCTGACAGGGAGTCGTCAGTCGGATTCTCCGATCGACCATCCCTTGAGGAAGAAGCCCTAGCCATAAGAGAAGAAGATTAAAGAAAACAAAAGACCCAAGAAGGATACTTAACCTGAAGCTCAAAGAAGAAGACAAAGAAAGAAGTCTTCAAATGCTGGGACGATCCTCAGGTAGAGTTTCTGCAAAGAAGACAAAATGAAAAGTAAAAGATTGACTGAAAGCGACCTTATATATATAGGATCCCTCAACGGCCAGGATGGAAGCAATCAAATCGAAGTCTCACCAGATGTTGACACATGGTAATATCTGGACCGACCATTGATCGGACGATTCGACGCACCTTCTCCTAATCGCACCACATCACCGTTATCCATGTGAACAGCTCCGATCCAATATCATTCTGACATGTGGATGAAATCTACTTGTCAAAATCATATCGTCCGGCATCGAATTATCTTCTTGAAATGACATCCGATACTGACATTCGATACCGAATTGTTCTATCAATACGACCGTCTAATAATGATTTTGCAGCCACAAAAACGACAAAATTGTCGAAGAACCCTCGTACTCAAGTGACTTACAACCAAGTCGGGGCTCGAGGTGATATGTAACAATTTCTTTCGTCCAATGTGACAGGCCACGTGATGAAATACACGTCAAGCCACCTTGGATTTGAGAGTGGAGGCAACTGTTAGGATAAGTCAGCCGAACCCCGACTCCGACTCTACATCGGTCGCACAAGCATGTTACGCCGACTCATAGTCGGTCAACCGACCGACAGTCGGCTATTATCGACCAACAATAAATGACTTAATCAACCTCCGATCGAAAACCATCGGCATATCAGAGTTACCAACCGATGGTCATTCGGATCTTCTACCGACTTACTGCTATCGACCAACATATAGTTAGCCTATCAGCTCAATATACCTTAACTGCTATGAACGGTTATCAATTACGTATCATAGCAATAAACAGTCTACTGACTCTATGATTATGGTCCGATAATCTAGTATTATAAAAAATGAGATCACGTGTTCGACGATTATATCTGAATCATTTATAAAAGGAGAGGTAAACGAGCAGTACGAGTAAGGATAAATTTTGAGTCAAGTTCTGCTACTCATTTTATCTATTGTTCACCAACTCTTTTTTGATTTAGATATCAGAAGATCTTCATCAGATATCATTTCAATCTGTGAAAATATTATTTTATAAATATTTTTCATCAATGATAGACGATAGAAAATTGGCCACAATAATCCCATGTTGTTGCCATGGAATTCATCTTATCTGTTAAAAAGGAATGAAATACCATTAGCCGATGGCAGTAATGAAATGAATGCCTTTAGATATTTTTTTGAAATAAATTATATGCTGAGATGGGGACTTGGATAGCGAAATCCTGGTCGATGTCAGATAACGTGTATTGCCACCTTAAATCTTACATGATGTCATCTTCCAGGCGCCCGCCCGCCCACCCACCTCCTTGGCATGTCGCTATCACATCGATGTGAGGATTCGGCCCTGAATGCTTGCCACGCGGACTCCTAGAAGCTTCTACCTCGCCTTCCTCCCCCATCCCCACCGCCTATCCGCGACGTCATAATCCAAGTAAACACCAACCGAAAAAAAAAAAAAAAAAAAAAGACAAACTAAGGTTGGATACAGTTTTTTTTTTAATTTTTTAAAAATAAAAATATAAAATCTAATGCAAAAAAATGAAAAAAAAGATTGGTTACCATTTTTCTATTTCAATATTTTTTTAAATTTTTTATTATTTTGTAAATAAAAATAAAATAAATATTATTTTAATTTTTTTTAAAAAATAAGTTTTCATCATTTTTTCTCTCAGATTTTTTTTTTCGACCAATCTCACCCTTAGCCTCATTATCCCTCAACCAACAACATGGGCTCTTTGGGCCTTGCCGACTATCTCTTTGCTCAACATTGAATCATCTATCACATCTTCAGCCATATCATTAGTCCAATCTTTATATTCATTGTTATTCTGTTTCTTGGCTCAACTTCAATCTTCGATCATATCATTGGTCCCACTCTCTCTCTTTATCTTGTTCTTATTAAAAAAAAAATGAATCAAATATATTTTGTATTATTAGAAATCTAAAAAAATTTTAAAAAAATATATATATGTATTTTTAATTGACTACAACTTCATCGAGGATGTTTTTATCTATTAAAAAAAGATATAAATAAGGTTTTAATACTAAAACTAGTTTAACATAACTTTTTCATCCATTTGCTTGGATTTTTGAAAAATTTTCAAATTTTTTGCTTGCATAATCTACAACAACTTTTGTTTTTTCTTTTCTCTCTCTCTATATATATCTATTTTAATAAAGCTATTATCATACCTAACAGAAGCAAGTTTAAGCAAATCAACTACTCCTTTATTTTACTCATTTTTCATAAGTTGTTTTATATCTTGTGCATCCCAAAACAAGTTCTTAGCAAAATAGTTATGTGTAGCAATAATTTCCATCACACCTTCATTAAAAAAAATTATTTGAAAGAATAATAATCATGAACCAACCATAGTTCTAGAACCTCCATTTCACGCATTTTGATGGATAAAATATTTTCAACATAGAGTTATCCCAGATAGTCCTTATGTTTGCCAATCATTGACATCAAATAGCTTTGTGATAGTGATCCCAAATCATCTTACTTTTTAAATCATCGTCCAATCCAGCAAAAAATAAAATAAAAAACTCCGATCACTTAAAAAGGATCATGTAAGCATCCCAATTCGAGTCATCAAATGCCATCCAAAAAAGAACCAGAGACATACGCGTGGACACCCAGTGAAAACAACCTTCTTGTGGCAGCACACGGAATTGTGGATGGCCGAGCCAAGCTTCCTCTCCTTTGCTATTATTAATAGTCCCACATAGCCTTGTGTTAGCCCGTCACTCTTTTCTACTCACTGGAGAGAGAGGGGGAGAGAGAGAAAGCTAGAGAGAGGGGGGGGGGGGGGGGGGGGGGGGATTGGAGATGGGGCTATATAGCATGCCAAGCCCAGCAGAGGCTGGCCTTCCTTTTGCTCTACTGGCAAATGCTTTGCTTCCAATAGTACTGCTGATGGGTGGGGTGAGATGGGCCATTCTTAAAGTGATGGGATTTGATGGTGGTGAGGATGGGCAAGAGGAGACCTTGGAGACAAGCATGGTGAGCAGTGCAGGAGTTGGAGCCCGTGTGACCCGGTTTAAGTATTTGAGGCAGAAGGATGGTGGAGTTGGGGATTGCTCTGTGTGCCTCCATGGGTTTGAAGAGGAGGAAGAGGTCAGTGAGGTGTTAGCTTGCAGGCACTTCTTCCACAGGGCTTGTTTGGACCGCTGGTTGGGTCTCTTTCACTCCACCTGCCCACTCTGTAGATCTATGCTTTAAGGTTGTGTCTCAATTTTCATGTACTTAGATTTTTCTCTATCTTCTTGTTTCTCTTCTGCTTTTGGGTTGAACAGAGGGAGGGATTGAAGATGCTTTCTGCTTACCTTTTTTCCCCCCTTCAAGTGAATATGTGGTTTCCTTTTCCCCTTCAGTGTGGAGTTCATATGTAGTTAAAAATGAATAACCCGTTTTGTATGTATTTGCCATGTTGAACATGATGAAAGAATCACTTTTTTTCTCTCCTTACAGTTGTTATTCCTATGAATCACCGATTTTTCTCTAAATAATTAAATATCTTATCTAAGGTTTGTGTATGGATTGGTTGGGAATTATAGCACATCTTTCTTTGAAATAAAAGATTACTAGATAGCTAGATATGTTGCATCTTGAAAATTTTGCACCACCAAGGTTATCTGCAACATTCCTAGAAACAGAGCTCACACTTTTTCTGTCATGATAGACTCAAACATGACAGATTTTAGCTCAAGCTCTCAAGTGTACATGATAGATCAACCATGGAAGGGCATCAAGTATATTTTGCTGAAATGGCTAAGCAACAGAGAGTTAACCTTTCCTCCAGCAAATACAAGCTTAAGTGGGTGTTATATTTGTAGATTTTCAGGTATTAGGGTTACTTGTGCATAGAGAGGGTTCCTTTAAAGTTGATGAGAAATAGAACATATGTACCATAGATCTTTGTTATACAATTTCATTAATCATGAAAGAAGCAAACAAAAGCACATATGCTCAGTATGAACACTGCAACAGGGCAATGAGGTGTCCATTTCAATGCATGTCAGCTATGGTTCTGCTTAGAAACATACAGAACATGAACATGAAGTTATCAAAATGGCAAAATGCACCAACTGGTTCAACTCTTTGCAATTTATCACCCTACCAATTCAACCATTTTGAATCACTTCTCTAAACCGGAGCCAAGAACATTGTAAGATTTCTTTGAACTTTAATTGCTATAACCTGCAGCAATTACTCTGAGAAGCAATAAGGTATCGATACCTGATATTCTTCTTAGAGGCCAGGGGGTGTGGATTTCATCATAAAACTGCCAATTAAAATGAAGGCAGCAGATGGAACTGATACCAAATGCTAGCCACAATCTACAATGACACTCAATTTTGAAGGTTTATGCATGCAACTCAGAAAGCTCTATTAGTGCAGTCTCTATTGAAGTGTACAAAAAACTGATAGGGTAGGGTTGGAAACAGCTGCATCTGCTAAGAAAGGAAGCTTTCTTAAAGCTCTACCACTTAATCACTGAGCAGGAATTCACACAATCATGATGGTTAGAGGAGGTCAGCATCTATATTGTCTTGAGTTTTGTTCCCAAATCCACACTACAGTGAAGGTCAGTCACCAACCTGGCATGCTCCTCAAGCTTCAAGAAAAATTCCCAACAACTAAATGTCATAATGTGGTAATCTAGATTATTATATTTGTTTTTCAAATGCAGTGACCACCAACACACAGACATGCAATGATTTGATTCTGTGCACCCCATGTGACCATTCAGTGTAGCTTACTAGAACATGTTTCCACGGCCCCACGCCCCAACCGCATGAACTAAAAGGTCTTTAGCTATAAACTCATATCAATATGCACTAGTGTACACTTGTACAAATGTACAAGTTCATTTGCTTTAACATGTGCTTCAATGTATTCCCATGAAAACATACAACCTCGCTTGGATGTGCTAAAGCTGAAAATGGATTGGACGATGATTGGATATTGGTAGCTGCAAATCTGTATTCGGTTTCGATGGGTTGAAAGAATAACAAGATAAAAATGATGCGGAACTTTTAGCTAAAAAGTATTTGGGCCAGATGCAGCGAAAGCCCAAATAATGGATGGAGAGTCAAAATAGGGATCAAAACTTCAAATAGCCATAACTTTTGATCTAAAAGAATTACGAACCCATAATATATCAAGGAAAAGTTTGTTTCGACTCTACAATCATGAAAAAAAATTAGAGATTACAGAGTATAAAATTATCTCACGAACTCTAACCTCTAATACATAGATCTCTAATTAAGACCAATTATAAATTTTCCTTCTTTAGGCATGTAGCTATAAACTCATAACAATATGCATATATTTATACATGTAGGAGTACTGAAGTTTATTTGCCTTAATTTGTGCTTCTATGCATTCCTGTGAGCCAGTTGAGAGGCGGGTGTGGTTGAATCAGACCTCAAAGCTCTAAATGGCCAACTCAAGGCTGTGTGGAATATAGAGCTTAGCAGACTCAATTCCCTCAGGGCGAGGGAGGGAAAGTAGAACTATGACCGTTATCCCTCTCATCCTTCCCACGACCAACGCCATCCCAACCCCTCCCTGGTCCCCACCAACCCCAAAACCTTACTCCTCGAGCAATGCAAGACCCTCCGGGACCTACACCAAATCCACGCCCATCTCATCAAAACCGGTGCCGTCCTCCACCCGGCCGTCGCCGAAAACCTCCTCGAATCCTCGGCCCTCGTCGTCCCCGGCAGCCTCGGCTACGCCCTCCAAGTCTTCCCCACACCCCATTCCCCCACACCCAAGCCCACAACATCCTCATCCGTGCCTTCATCCGGTCCGGCTCCCCCTGCGAGGCCCTCCGCCTCTTCCTCCACATGCTCGGCCGTGCCGTTCCCCCTGACAAGCACACCTTCTCTTGCATTCTCAAGGCCTGTTCCAGGCTCAATTCTCTTGAACATGGGAAACAAATTCATGCATTTATCCTGAAGTGTGGCTTTGGTTCGGAGGATTTTGTTCAGAATAGCTTGATCCATATGTATGCGAGTTGCGGCGAGGTTCGGCTTGCGCGAGGCCTTTTTGATGAAATGCCTAACAGAGGGTTGTGACGTGGAATGCCATGTTCGCAGGGTACTTCAAGGCTGGGGAATGGATGGAGGTTGTCAACTTGTTTCGTCGAATGTTGGAAGCAGGAGTAACTTTTGATGAAGTTACACTGATAAGTGTCTTGACAGCGTGTGGACGGTTGGGGGTCTTGGACTTGGGGGAGTGGATTGATGGGTATGTAGAGGCAAATGGGATGAAGGGTAGTCAAAGTTTGGTGACAGCTTTGGTAGATATGTATGCTAAATGTGGCAAGGTTGACCAGGCGCGGATGTTATTCGACAAAATGCCGTCTCGAGATGTTGTTGCTTGGAGTGCAATGATTTCTGGTTATAGCCAGTCAAATCAATGTAGGGAAGCACTTGATCTTTTCCATGAGATGCAAGAGGCTGATGTTGATCCCAATGAAGTCACAATGGTCAGTGTTCTCTCTTCTTGTGCGGTGTTAGGGGCACTTGAGACTGGCAAGTGGGTCCATTCCTATATAAAAAGAAAAAGATTGCAGCTTACTGTTACCCTTGGCACTGCACTTGTTGATTTCTATGCTAAGTGTGGATGCATTGAAAATGCTATAGAAGCCTTTGAGAAGATGCCAAGGAAGAATGCATGGACTTGGACGGTGCTGATCCAGGGGCTAGCAAGTAATGGGCAGGGAAGGGATGCCCTCAATCTCTTCTATTCCATGCTAGAAGCTAATCTCCAGCCAACTGATGTGACTTTTATTGGTGTTCTCTCTGCTTGCAGTCATGCAGGTCTAGTTGAAGAGGGTCGACAATTTTTTGATGGCATGATTCATCATTATGGTATTGAGCCAAGAATCGAACACTATGGTTGCATGGTTGATATTCTAGGCCGAGCTGGTTTGATCGAAGAGGCATATCACTTTATCAAGAACATGCCTATTGAACCTAATGCGATTGTGTGGAGAACATTATTGGCTTCTTGTAAAATTCACAAGAATGTGGAGATCGCGGAAGAATCATTGAAGCAAATTGTCAAATTGGAGCCAAGACATAGTGGGGATTTTATACTTCTCTCAAGCATTTATGCATCTGTGGGTAGATGGGAGGATGCAGTAAAGGTGAGGAATCAGATGAAGGAGAAAGGGATTAAGAAAACTCCAGGGTGCAGCTTGATTGAAGTGGATGGGGTGATCAATGAGTTTTTTGCTGAAGATAGTGCTCACCCACAATCAAAAGAGATATATGATAAGGTTGATGAGATGGTCATGAAAATTAAGGTGGTTGGTTATGTGCCTAACATAGCCGATGCAAGACTAGATGCTGAGGAAGATGAGAAGGAAGTATCGGTCTCTCATCATAGCGAGAAGTTGGCCATTGCCTTTGGGCTAATCAAATCTCCTCCTGGAGCAACTATTAGGGTGTCGAAGAATCTCAGAGTATGCACAGATTGCCACATAGCAACTAGATGATCTCTAAGGTTTATGAGAGAGAAATTGTTGTGAGAGATAGGAATAGATTCCATCATTTCCGGGATGGAAATTGTTCTTGCAACGATTATTGGTAAAATTGGGTACATACATATGCTTAATGAATTATTCAGTCATAGATTTGTTGCATTTTATAGTTGCAGAAATTGTGATTTTAAATCATTCTCTTGGTTAAGTGAGTATTCAGACTAAAAGATGAAGCTATCATCAAAATTCTAAGCCATAAACTTCATAATTTTTCTTCCCTTCATGGCATGGTTATTTTTTGATTGCCAAACAAAGTTGCTGGATATAAAATGTGATAACACATCTTGATGTGCCTCATTAGTGAGTTTCTCACAACGTTCAGCAAATAGCCCTTTCAGAGCTTTCTTTATGAATTCAATTGGGTCATGAAATCCATTTCTGATTGCTGAGCTGCAAATGGTGGGGCATGTTCACTTCTTGTCCTTGTTTCTGAACATTATAAATTGTTTTCTGTTTCTTAGTGTATCACTTTCCTGTTAATGAATAATTAATGCCCCTCTGGAGTTCTTGGAAGCTTCAGGAAGATAAGTTAGAGCTCTTCATGGCTATCCTTCTTGCTTCAGTTTTCTAAACAATTATCTAACAGTGTGCAGTTCCATCTTAACCCTGCAGCAGCTTCTTTCCTTATCCACAATCTCATGAAAGGTATGGTTTTCTCTTCCAGCCAATGTTATAGTGTGAAATGATATTAGTTTCTTGAAATTACCATGTCGTGATTTCATATATGCAGCTGATAATTTATTTTCGCTTTTCTCTGTAGCATCATTGTCTCCTTTGGATATGGAAAATCCCTCTTTTAAATTTTTCTTTTTCCGTGCCTGTTTTAGACTATTTAAATATGGAGAAATAAAATATTATTGAAACCACAGAAACCAGGAAAACCATCAAATATCAATAGTTCAAGAGGCAAAGTCCATAAAATTTTCACACTTCAGAGATTTATTTCCTTGACAAATTTTTCATTGAGAAATTCTTGGCTTCATGCTTCGACAACACTGTATTTTGTTGGATATATGTCCTAGAAACCAATCTTGGCTGACGCATATCATACTACTAGGACATATTTTTGTACTTAATGGACATTTATATTACCATTCATGTTTATGTGTCCATGAATTATCCAAGGGATTAACAAGATGATGACACATATTCTCAAAAAGTTGAGAATTTGAAATATGTGTCATTGATGGTTAATTCCTAAATTGTTTCTGCTCATAGGATCATTATGGGAATGGTGATTGATTCAGATAGATCAGTACACGGATCGCTTCCTTCGGACAGATGGATCTCGAGTCTGCAGTGTAGTGACACTGGAGCGAGAGCGCAGGTGGTGTTAGAGAACAACTAGCACTGAGCGTGACCAACACGAGAAGTCACATGGATGTCTACTCACTTGTTAGTAATTTTCTCGATGCTGCAGTTGTATGACTGATTCTTTGACCTGCGGTGCTACAGCTACTCGCAGTGAGGCTGTTGGAGTTTGACTACACATAAATATGGATCTCAATGAGCTCTTGTAGTGGATGTTGGCGACAGTTGGTCCATTGTAGGAGTAGGGTGTATACCTAGATGGGATCTATCGATCCTAGCAGAAGGGAGTAGTTCTATGAAATTTATGAAGTTGAGTCTTTAAGTCTATAGCCATAGCAATGTGATTATTGAAAAAGATTTTTCATAGGAATCACATATAGACTCGAGCTGATTGAATCTATCATATGATCGATGATGAGGTTTGACGATTTATCCATGACCTGCCATCTGGTTGGGACTCACGATAGAGGGATTGTATCATGCGTTAACTGCACCTAGAGGTTCATCATCTTTTATTCTGCTGGATTGTCACTACATACTGCTAGATGTCACTGATAGATTGTAAGACCCACGAGTATTATCTTGATGATCTATGATCTTTGATGGGCAAAATTGGAACGATTTTAATCTATTGAAAAGAGTTTCGATGATATTGTGATAGGGATCACAATATATCTCACTATCAGACATAATAGAATCTATAGGATCACACACAAAAGAGACTTTTGACTGATAAGATAATTGAATTACGATTATGAATCATGATAGGATTTGATTATCAATTTGATTGATGATTGATCCAATGCAAAAGTTACATTAAGTAACTCGCTCAAGAATTAGTGAGTTATAGGAGGATTAATTGGCAATTAGATTGCTAATTGGCTCAATATGATTGAACTATGGGGCTTGCATCAAGTTTAATTAAATTAGATTTAATTTGATTTGATATGGATTTGATTTGATCAAACCTAATTAGGTTATGAGATAACTAAATTTATGAAAAAATAATTTTTATTTGAATTAAGATTTGGATTTGACTCAATTTTTAATTAGACTAGAATCTAAACAAGAATATTTGAATTCCTATTTGGACTAAGAATTCTCATATTTATGGGTGCATCAAGTCTTAATTGGATTAGGATTAAATTGAGTTTGACTCAAGCATCAAGAAAGAGTCCAAAAAAGACTAGGTCTCTTTTTTTAATTAGGTGACACCCAATCTAAATACTTTGGACTCTAAATCAGATTTGAATTTCCATCTATTGGGGTCTAATCTGGTCCTAATATGATTAAGATTGGTTGGGATTTAATTTGGTTTAAATCTGCCACCTAAATAGGAGTCCCACGAGGATTGGACTCTACTTTCTCCATACGCCATAAGAAGCCCACGCCCAAACCAGATTTGACGCCACAAATTATCCACGCCCCCTCTACACTTTAGCGTGTAAGAACCATGGGAAAAATCTTTCTTTCCGTGAGGTATATGGGGCGCAAAAATCTGATCGTGGGCGGCACAAAATAAGTTAGAGTCCAAAGGAGTTTGGACTCTTATCTCCTTCCTAAACTCAAACTCCTCTTCACCTATTTAAACAGCACCATATGGGATGGTGAAAGATAAGATTTGCATCAAGTTTTCACGTCCAAAAGGTGAGGAGCGTATGTGAGAAAAATAAGGGGAAAGGGCGCAGCATCATGGCTTCTTAGCATGAGGTAAGTTCATGGTTATCCCTTCTTTCTTACAAACAACCAAGAGTTGGTTGTTAGGACATCTCTCTCTCTCTTTTGTCCATGTTTGGATATGGATTTCTCCTTTTCTCCTTATCCAAAAGTTGGACAAAATTTCTACATCTCTATTGTAGAGATTTGGTGCATAGGTTTTAGGAAGAAAAGAGAAGAAAGAGTTCTTCTCATGATCTCTAGCATAGAGATCAACATCCTCCTATGTTCTTTTTCTTCTCTAAAATTGTCTTGAGAGAAAAGAAGATTTTCAACCGTCAAGATGCGATCTCTGCAAGGGAGCTAGCACTTCGGTGAGATCAAAATGCTTTTGATCATATCAGAGTCTCGTGTGGATATCCGTAGAGACTGAATGCTTGTACGGCTACAAGTTACCTTCGAAAGATATCCATGTGTTGGATTCCGACCATGCAGTGGAAAGTAATTTTTTAAAATTTTAAAACAAGCAAATCAATAGTCTTATCAAATAAAATTATCGAGCCGAACCCAAAATCTTAGAATCACTTTGCCGATTACGATCAAAGCAAATTCAAGCATGCAAAGAGATAGAAAATTATACTTTAACCAATATGAAAAAATGGCAAGTTGGTGTTCTCCACAAGTCTCCAAGGTAGAAGTTCTCCAACGGTGATTCACACGAAAGTTGGCCAAAGTCCTTCCCAATCGATGCGCTGCCGTAGCCTTGTCTTTTCAAGAATACTGCCGGCTTCGAACTTGCGTCACGATCGCATCAAAGCCCAGTTGATTTCGATCTCACCACCAAAACGACACCAAGAAGACATTCTTTAGATGTCACACAATTTAAGATTTAATTTTTGGCTCCAACACATGGAAAAATTAAATCCTAGGGCATTCAAGCAACACTTGCTGAAAATCTCATCACCCTTGTAGCAACTTTTGCCACTCAAAATTTTTTTTCTCAATTTTTTTTCAATTTTTTTTCTATGTTTACTACGTTCCTCCTCTTGGTCTCAGCCAAAAATCACCACAAGAAACCATCTGGGGCGTCCCCTATAAATAGGGGACCAAGGGACGTCACATGAGACCATGGGGTGCCAACCTTTGGTGCTCCAACTTTTCACGCATCAAATAAATTCATCGAGTGAACTTTTTGGCGATTCAGATACTTAGAGCAGAAGAACTCTCAGTCTTCTATGTGCCATAAAAATCTGAATTAAATTTGGCGTCAAAACATAGGAAAACTGATCAGGAATTTAAAGTAACGCGTAATAGTTAAGGTGGGCGGTATTTATTTTTTGCCGTGACTTCTGATGGACGTGGAGGACTCCTTTACTTGAAACTCTTTCAAGTTGGATAAGGATCCAATCCAAATTGGCCCAATCTCATTAGGTCAAAGCCAATCGGTTTAGGTTAGCTCAAATAATTTGATCTAAACCAATTTGAAAACTTGGGTTAATACAATGTGCTAGCATATCAAATTAATCCATAGAATTTATATTAAACTCTAATTAGATCAGACCAAGGTCAAATCTCAAAGTGTGTGATCCATTGGATTCCAAATCTAGCCGACAGTGGATCCAGACTTTCGACGTAACCCTAATCTGATAAGATTAGATCATCCGAAGAGTCTCAATCAACTTGGACTCTTCCAAATTGACTCTAGAATTAAAATTTTTTAATTTTGATGAATCTACAAGTCAAGATTGATGTCTAGCAATGTATCATGACTATCCAAAAGATTTAAAATTTTGATAAAAAATTATCAAAATATCCTTCAGTGGTAAGTTTTCACGTAATTCAATTCTTCAATCAAACAACATCCCAGATGAGCTGTGGGCATGAAAAATATCAAACTGAATCACTTATCTTTATGTATCTCGATCTGAAGACGATGATTCAGTTAATGATGCATTAGAAATTCTTTTCTAATTATCACCATGCTCTAGCCAAAGACTTTCAAAATCATCGTTCTATGAGATCACATAGGATGTTTGCTTCTCTTATTAGAAGTGACTGATCCCTTATTGATCACTCACAATCTCCATGCACACTTCACCATATCCAAAACACTCCACATAAGAATCAAAGAACCAAACTAGATAGTGAAACCAAAACATGGATCCATGTACACAAGGTACCATGGTGACCTCAGATCTAAGGATCACTTGCACAACTTTCATTAGAGAATCATCAGTTGATATGTAAATAAGACTTCATCTGATATTCTCTCATAGGTCAATTCAGTGAACTCATTCTCTGATCAGTACCCATATCCTTGTATTAGTGTTACCACACAAGTGATTGTGAGATCAACCATCCTCATTTCTGAGCATACATAGGACATGCAAGTTTTTCCGGTATCATTGATCCCTAACTCAATGTACCAATGATTAGAATATTTTAGGTTAGGACTATCAAGAAATTAGGTCTCACTGACGTGATCTCATTACGGCCCTAAAACCATTGTCCAGACCTATGAGGTTCATTATAATCTTAAAATAAATAAGATGCAGCATATAATGAATCAAAAATATCTTATTTTATTAATAATAAATGTCAATTATATGAATTTGGAAGATAAATTACAATAAACACCCTATCGCATCCCATATGCGATTGGCTTGTAGGACATTATTCTTTCAATCTTCCACTTGCACTTAAAACCAATCACCCTTATACTTGATACCCATGCTATCAAGATGGTGATCAAACTGCTGCGTTGACAAGGGCTTAGTGAACGGATCCGCTATATTGTTCTCGGTGTCAACTCGCTCCATGATCACATCGCGTCTTTCGATAATCTTTCGAACGAAGTGAAACCGTCTTAGGATGTGCTTGGATTTATGATGAGATCTTGGTTCTTTGGCTTGAGCAACTGTCCCGTATTGTCACAATAAAGAGGCACTGGTTGTTCAATCCCTGGAATCACATCTAACTTGGTGATGAATTTCTTCATCCAGACAGCCTCTTTAGCAGCCTCACTTGCAGCAATGTACTCAGCCTCAGTGATCGAGTCAGCAATAGTTTGCTGTTTAAAATTTTTTCAACTTACTGCACCACCATATAGAATGAACACATATTTAGATATCGATTTGCTATCATTCGAATCAGATTGAAAACTAGAATCGATATAACCTTCCAGTTTTAAATCAGATCCACTCTATATCAGAAAAATATCTCTAGTCCTTCTCAAGTACTTGAGTATATTTTTCACAGCTTTTCAATGATCCTCCTCGGGATCAGCCTGAAATCTTCTTACCATGCCCAAGGCATAAGCCACATCAGGCATGGTACATAACATAGCATATATTATTGATCCTACAATCGAAGCATAAGGAATAGAACTCATTCTATTTTTCTCTTCAGGTGTCTTAGGAGACATCTTCTTAGAGAGTAGTGTGCCATGATCTATGGGCAAGTAATCTCTTTTACTTTCCTCTATATTGAACCTCTTCAACACAAGGTTAATATACCTAGACTGGGACAAGTCTAGCATCCTATTTGATCTATCCCTATAGATCTTTATACCAAGTATATAGGACATTTCACCCAAGTCTTTTATAAAAATTTTTTTGTGATAGCCAAGTTTTGACCGATTGCAACATCGGAATATCATTCCAATGAGCAATATGTCGTCCATATACAAGACTAGGAAGACAATAGCACTCCCACTAGTCTTCTTATATACACAAGGTTCATCCATATTTTTGATAAAGTTAAACGATTTGACTGTCTCATCAAAATAGATGTTTCAGCTCCTCGATGCTTACTTCAATCTATAAATGAATCTATTCAGCTTGCATACATGATTTGCTCTTCCACTAGAGACAAATCCCTCTGGTCGAATCATATAGACTTCTTCTTTAAGATTTTCATTGAGAAAGGTAGTCTTGACATCCATTTGTCAGATCTCATAGTCATGGTATGCTGCAATAGCAAGTATTATCTGAATAGACTTGAGTATGGCTACCGACGAAAAGGTTTTTTCATAATCAACACCTTGTTTTTGTCTAAAATCTTTTGCCATAAGTCTAGTCTTATAGATTTTTACCCGGTCATCTGCTCCAATCTTCTTTTTGAAGACCTATTTGCAGCCTATTAGGGTCACACCCTTGGGCTCATCAATCAAAGTTCATACTTGGTTGGCATACATGGAGTCCATTTCGGATTTCATGATATTTAGCCACTTGTCGGAGTCACTACTCATGACTGCTTCCGAATAGGTCGTAGGATCATCATTCTCAATGATGTGGGTTGTGTTGTCATTCTCAATGATAAATCCATACCTGAGTGGTACACTACACACTCTACTTGACCTTCGGAGAGGAGGTGTGTAGTGGCTCTACCTCAACAATAGGCACATCTGGTTGGAAACTATTTAGTGAATCCTAGATGGATTGTAGGTTTTGAACTTCCTCAAGTTCAATAGACCTTCTATTGCCTTCTTCTTGGATAAACTCTTTCTCCAGAAAAATGGCATGCCTACCAACAAACATCTTTTGTTGAGTAGGGTTATAGAAGTAGTATCCTATACTCTCCTTGGGATAACCTAAAAACACGCATTTTTCTGATCTAGCATCCAGTTTATGTCTATCAACATTTTTCACATAAGCTGGGCAACCCCAAATCTTAAGATGCTTAAGATTAGATCTTTTTCTTTTCCATATTTCATATGGAGTGCTAGAAACAGATTTCGAAGATATTTATTTAAAATATATGCTGCAGTCTCAAGGGCGTATCCCCAAAAGGATATTGGAAAATCCGTGAAACACATCATGGACCGCACCATATCTAATAAAGTGCGATTCTTTCTTTCTGCAATTCCATTTAATTGTGGAGTATAAGGAGGTGTCCATTGAGAGAGTATTTCATTTTATTTTAAATAATCGAGAAACTCGCTGGATAAGTATTTCTTCCTCGATCTGATCGAAGAGTTTTAATACTTTTATCAATTTATTTTTCGACCATTCTTTGATACTCTTTAAATTTGTCAAAGACTTCGGATTTGTATTTCATGAAATACACATATCCAAATCTTGACCTATCATTAGTAAACGTGATGAAGTAAGAGTATCATCTCTAGCTTGAGTTGATATTGGACCACATACATCAGTATGTACAAGGTCCAAAATGTCACTCGCCCGATTTCCATGTCCAGTAAATAGAGTCTTGGTCATTTTTTTTATGAGGCAAGATTCACAAGTTCCATATAATTCATAATCATAAGGATCAAAGAAATTATCTTTGTATAACTTGTTAATCCTTGACTCATTTATATTGTCAAGTCGGCAATGCCAGAGGTATGTGACATTCACATCCTCTCTCTTTCTTTTTTTCATATTATCAATATGAAGCACATTATCATTAAGTGAAAGAAACATAAGATCATTATTAATAAAAGCACTTCCATAATATTCATTAGAAAAATAAATAGAACAACCATTATTCTTTGCAATTATTTCAAAATCTTATTTCAATAACAACGGTACAGAAATAATGTTTCTAACAATATTAGGAATGTAATAACAGGTCTTTAATTCCAAAATTTTGTCCGAAGGTAACTTTAAAATCTTGGTTCCTACGGCTTGGCCTGAATAGACTCTCTACTAGCGTCGAACAGCTCGAAGTCACCTTTATTCAGATTCCTTATTTCCTATAGATCCTGCAACGATTTGCAAAGGTGTGAACCACAGGCAGTATCCAATACCCAAGAATTTGAAAATGAAGTACTTAATGATAAATTAGTTTGTATCATATACAAACTTTTAGCAATGCTTGCCGATTTCACAGTTGCAAGGTACTCCTTGCAATTTCTTTTCTAGTGGCCCTCCTTGCCACAGTGATAACAAGTACCTTTGGCGGAGACCTTCTTCGCCTTCTTCTTGGAGATACCAGTCTTAGGTTCAATTTTTTCTTGAAACTCTTCTTTGTCTTCTTCTTGCTGATCTTATCAACATGAGAACCTGAGTCTTTTCATCTTTGAAATGGCTCTTTACTGTTTTCAGCATGTTCGGCAGTTCTGACAAGCTGATGTTTAGTTTGTTCATGTGATAATTAATGACAAACTGAGAAAAGAGTCAGAGAGAGACTGCAGGATCAAATCCTGGTTCAGTTCACCATCCATGGCAAAATCCAGTTGTCCCAGACGAGTGATCAAATCAATTATTTTTAGGACATGCATTTGCATGGAAGAACTTCAGGCATATGGGTACAGAACAATTGCTTCGATATCTCATATCGAGCAGTTCGACTTTGTTCTCTTTATAGCTCCTTAAGATTAAGGAGAATAGAGGAAACATCCATGTCCTCATGCTGCCTCTGGAACTCGTTGCTCATGGAGGCAAGCATAATACATTTGACAGTCACACTGTCATCTTTCCACATCTTATATGTGGTCTTTTTCTCCTCGGAAGCATCTTCCCAAGAGAATCTGAAGCAGGTGTATTCAGAATGTAGGAGATCTTTTCTGAGTGAGAATAATTCTCAAGTTCCTCAACCAGTCGATATAGTTAGGTCCAGTCAACTTGTTTGCATCTAAGATATCTCTAAGTGAAAGTGAGGATGCCATGTGTGTAGATAATCTACAACAACAAGAATATAATATAAGCGGACAACTCTTGATGACATGCACAACTAGACTAGGATTTTATCTAATTGTGTTTCTCACTATTTTTTCGAACTTCATAGCCTCAAGTATGAAAATCGAGAACATTCTAATATTTCTTAGTGGGGTTGAGATCCCTATTCTCACAAACACCTTGTGGATAGCACTACAATCATTCATGAATTCAAGAGTAGGTAACTCTTTACCAATTCTCAACATCATTCACTCTGGCCTCTAGATCATATATAGTCTTGTGGATAGCACAACAAACTATAGTGTTCTAGTTAAGTTGACCTTCAATCCATATAGTCATACTTAAACAATGCTATCCTTGTGGATAGCACAACAAAGCAACACTATTCAAATATGCTTAAACATCAATATGCACTTGATCAACATCATGTCAATTTCTATAGTAAGCCTTGTGGATAGCACAACAAGCTCATTAAGATCTTGACATACTCTATCGACCAAGTTTGAAGGAAGGTCCTTGTAGTGTTTATATCATTAATCAATCTAAGTTCGAAATCAAGAAGATCAAATTGACCAAGTAAGTAGGTGGGAGGCTCCCTGTAGCTTTCTAGACACCAACAGAGTTGGTCAGACCAGCATACGGACTAATTAGAAAATCACCTATCACACTTTTCTCGACACCAATTGATCTTGAAAATTCGATTTTTGATTTAAAAGTGAATCCCGACATTACTACTTAATATAGTTTTTTACGAGGGGCTTTAAACTGGTCTCAGCACATCCTAACTATAATCAT
>NC_025993.2:116858058-116943058 GCF_000442705.2 Elaeis guineensis
AAACGACACCAAGAGACATTCTTTAGATGTCACACACATTTAAGATTTAATTTTTGGCTCCAACACATGGAAAATTAAATCCTAGGGCATTCAAGCAACACTTGCTGAAAATCTCATCACCCTTGTAGCAACTTTTGCCACTCAAAATTTTTTTTTCTAATTTTTTTTCAATTTTTTTTCTATGTTTACTACGTTTCCTCTCTTGGTCTCAGCCAAAAATCACCACAAGAAACATCTGGGGCGTCCCTATAAATAGGGACCAAGGGACGTCACATGAGACCATGGGGTGCCAACCTTTGGTGCTCCAACTTTTCACGCATCAAATAAATTCATCGAGTGAACTTTTTGGCGATTCAGATACTTAGAGCAGAAGAACTCTCAGTCTTCTATGTGCCATAAAAATCTGAATTAAATTTGGCGTCAAAACATAGGAAACTGATCAGGAATTTAAAGTAACGCGTAATAGTTAAGGTGGGCGGTATTTATTTTTGCCGTGACTTCTGATGGACGTGGAGGACTCCTTACTTGAAATCTTTCAAGTTGGATAAGGATCCAATCCAAATTGGCCCAATCTCATTAGGTCAAAGCCAATCGGTTTAGGTTAGCTCAAATAATTTGATCTAAACCAATTTGAAACTTGGGTTAATACAATGTGCTAGCATATCAAATTAACCATAGAATTTATATTAAACTCTAATTAGATCAGACCAAGGTCAAATTCAAAGTGTGTGATCCATTGGATTCCAAATCTAGCCGAGTGGATCCAGACTTTCGACGTAACCCTAATCTGATAGATTAGATCATCCGAAGAGTCTCAATCAACTTGGACTCTTCCAAATTGACTCCAGAATTAAATTTTTTAATTTTGATGAATCCACAAGTCAAGATTGATGTCTAGCAATGTATCATGACTATCCAAAAGATTTAAAATTTTGATAAAAAATTATCAAAATATCCTTCAGTGGTAAGTTTTCACGTAATTCAATTCTTCAATCAAACAACTCCCAGATGAGCTGTGGGCATGAAAAATATCAAACTAATCACTTATCTTTATGTATCTCGATCTGAAGACGATGATTCAGTTAATGATGCATTAGAAATTCTTTTCTAATTATCACCATGCTCTTAGCCAAAGACTTTCAAAATCATCGTTCTATGAGATCACATAGGATGTTGCTTCTCTTATTAGAAGTGACTGATCCCTTATTGATCACTCACAACTCCATGCACACTTCACCATATCCAAAACACTCCACATAAGAATCAAAGAACCAAACTAGATAGTGAAACCAAAACAGTGGATCCATGTACACAAGGTACCATGGTGACCTCAGATCTAAGGATCACTTGCACAACTTTCATTAGAGAATCATCAGTTGATATGTAAATAAAGACTTCATCTGATATTCTCTCATAGGTCAATTCAGTGAACTCATTTCTATCAGTACCCATATCCTTGTATTAGTGTTACCACACAAGTGATTGTGAGATCAACCATCCTCATTTCTGAGCATACATAGGACATGCAAGTTTTTCCGGTATCATTGATCCCTAACTCAATGTACCAATGATTAGAATATTTTAGGTTAGGACTATCAAGAAATTAGGTCTCACTGACGTGATCTCATTACAGCCCTAAAACCATTGTCCAGACCTATGAGGTTCATTATAATCTTAAAATAAATAAGATGCAGCATATAATGAATCAAAAATATCTTATTTTATTAATAATAAATGTCAATTATATGAATTTGGAAGATAAATTACAATAAACACCCTATCGCATCCCATATGCGATTGGCTTGTAGGCATTATTCTTTCAATCTCCACTTGCACTTAAAACCAATCACCCTTATACTTGATACCCATGCTATCAAGATGGTGATCAAACTGCTGCGTTGACAAGGCTTAGTGAACGGATCCGCTATATTGTTCTCGGTGTCAACTCGCTCCATGATCACATCGCGTCTTTCGATAATCTTTCGAACGAAGTGAAACCGTCTTAGGATGTGCTTGGATTTATGATGAGATCTTGGTTCTTTGGCTTGAGCAACTGTCCCGTATTGTCACAATAAAGAGGCACTGGTTGTTCAATCCCTGGAATCACATCTAACTTGGTGATGAATTTCTTCATCCAGACAGCCTCTTTAGCAGCCTCACTTGCAGCAATGTACTCAGCCTCAGTGATCGAGTCAGCAATAGTTTGCTGTTTTAAATTTTTTCAACTTACTGCACCACCATATAGAATGAACACATATTTAGATATCGATTTGCTATCATTCGAATCAGATTGAAAACTAGAATCGATATAACCTTCCAGTTTTAAATCAGATCCACTCTATATCAGAAAATATCTCTAGTCCTTCTCAAGTACTTGAGTATATTTTTCACAGCTTTTCAATGATCCTCCTCGGGATCAGCCTGAAATCTTCTTACCATGCCCAAGGCATAAGCCACATCAGGCATGGTACATAACATAGCATATATTATTGATCCTACAATCGAAGCATAAGGAATAGAACTCATTCTATTTTTCTCTTCAGGTGTCTTAGGAGACATCTTCTTAGAGAGTAGTGTGCCATGATCTATGGGCAAGTAATCTCTTTTACTTTCCTCTATATTGAACCTCTTCAACACAAGTTAATATACCTAGACTGGGACAAGTCTAGCATCTATTTGATCTATCCCTATAGATCTTTATACCAAGTATATAGGACATTCACCCAAGTCTTTTATAAAAATTTTTTGTGATAGCCAAGTTTTGACCGATTGCAACATCGGAATATCATTCCAATGAGCAATATGTCGTCCATATACAAGACTAGGAAGACAATAGCACTCCCACTAGTCTTCTTATATACACAAGGTTCATCCATATTTTTGATAAAGTTAAACGATTTGACTGTCTCATCAAAATAGATGTTTCAGCTCCTCGATGCTTACTTCAATCTATAAATGAATCTATTCAGCTTGCATACATGATTTGCTCTTCCCACTAGAGACAAATCCCTCTGGTCGAATCATATAGACTTCTTCTTTAAGATTTTCATTGAGAAAGGTAGTCTTGACATCCATTTGTCAGATCTCATAGTCATGGTATGCTGCAATAGCAAGTATTATCTGAATAGACTTGAGATGGCTACCGACGAAAAGATTTTTTCATAATCAACACCTTGTTTTTGTCTAAAATCTTTTGCCATAAGTCTAGTCTTATAGATTTTACCCGGTCATCTGCTCCAATCTTCTTTTTGAAGACCTATTTGCAGCCTATTAGGGTCACACCCTTGGCTCATCAATCAAAGTTCATACTTGGTTGGCATACATGGAGTCCATTTCGGATTTCATGATATTTAGCCACTTGTCGAGTCACTACTCATGACTGCTTCCGAATAGGTCGTAGGATCATCATTCTCAATGATGTGGGTTGTGTTGTCATTCTCAATGATAAATCCATACCTGAGTGGTACACTACACACTCTACTTGACCTTCGGAGAGGAGGTGTGTAGTGGCTCTACCTCAACAATAGGCACATCTGGTTGGAAACTATTTAGTGAATCCTAGATGGATTGTAGGTTTTGAACTTCCTCAAGTTCAATAGACCTTCTATTGCCTTCTTCTTGGATAAACTCTTTCTCCAGAAAAATGGCATGCCTACCAACAAACATCTTTTGTTGAGTAGGGTTATAGAAGTAGTATCCTATACTCTCCTTGGGATAACCTAAAAACACGCATTTTTCTGATCTAGCATCCAGTTTATGTCTATCAACATTTTTCACATAAGCTGGGCAACCCCAAATCTTAAGATGCTTAAGATTAGATCTTTTTCTTTTCCATATTTCATATGGAGTGCTAGAAACAGATTTCGAAGATATTTTATTTAAAATATATGCTGCAGTCTCAGGGCGTATCCCCAAAAGGATATTGGAAAATCCGTGAAACACATCATGGACCGCACCATATCTAATAAAGTGCGATTCTTTCTTTCTGCAATTCCATTTAATTGTGGAGTATAAGGAGGTGTCCATTGAGAGAGTATTTCATTTTATTTTAAATAATCGAGAAACTCGCTGGATAAGTATTTTCTTCCTCGATCTGATCGAAGAGTTTTAATACTTTTATCAATTTATTTTTCGACCATTCTTTGATACTCTTTAAATTTGTCAAAGACTTCGGATTTGTATTTCATGAAATACACATATCCAAATCTTGACCTATCATTAGTAAACGTGATGAAGTAAGAGTATTCATCTCTAGCTTGAGTTGATATTGGACCACATACATCAGTATGTACAAGGTCCAAAATGTCACTCGCCCGATTTCCATGTCCAGTAAATAGAGTCTTGGTCATTTTTTTATGAGGCAAGATTCACAAGTTCCATATAATTCATAATCATAAGGATCAAAGAAATTATCTTTGTATAACTTGTTAATCCTTGACTCATTTATATTGGTCAAGTCGGCAATGCCAGAGGTATGTGACATTCACATCCTCTCTCTTTCTTTTTTTCATATTATCAATATGAAGCACATTATCATTAAGTGAAAGAAACATAAGATCATTATTAATAAAAGCACTTCCATAATATTCATTAGAAAAATAAATAGAACAACCATTATTCTTTGCAATTATTTCAAAATCTTATTTCAATAACAACGGTACAGAAATAATGTTTCTAACAATATTAGGAATGTAATAACAGGTCTTTAATTCCAAAATTTTGTCCGAAGGTAACTTTAAAATCTTGGTTCCTACGGCTTTGGCCTGAATAGACTCTCTACTAGCGTCGAACAGCTCGAAGTCACCTTTATTCAGATTCCTTATTTCCTATAGATCCTGCAACGATTTGCAAAGGTGTGAACCACAGGCAGTATCCAATACCAAGAATTTGAAAATGAAGTACTTAATGATAAATTAGTTTGTATCATATACAAACTTTAGCAATGCTTGCCGATTTCACAGTTGCAAGGTACTCCTTGCAATTTCTTTTCTAGTGGCCCTCCTTGCCACAGTGATAACAAGTACCTTTGGCGGAGACCTTCTTCGCCTTCTTCTTGGAGATACCAGTCTTAGGGTTCAATTTTTTCTTGAAACTCTTCTTTGTCTTCTTCTTGCTGATCTTATCAACATGAAGAACCTGAGTCTTTTCATCTTGAAATGGCTCTTTACTGTTTTCAGCATGTTCGCAGTTCTGACAAGCTGATGTTTAGTTTGTTCATGTGATAATTAATGACAAACTGAGAAAAGAAGTCAGAGAGAGACTGCAGGATCAAATCCTGGTTCAGTTCACCATCCATGGCAAAATCCAGTTGTCCCAGACGAGTGATCAAATCAATTATTTTTAGGACATGCATTTGCATGGAAGAACCTTCAGGCATATGGGTACAGAACAATTGCTTCGATATCTCATATCGAGCAGTTCGACTTTGTTCTCTTTATAGCTCCTTAAGATTAAGGAGAATAGAGGAAACATCCATGTCCTCATGCTGCCTCTGGAACTCGTTGCTCATGGAGGCAAGCATATACATTTGACATCACACTGTCATCTTTCCACATCTTATATGTGGTCTTTTTCTCCTCGGAAGCATCTTCCCAAGAGAATCTGAAGCAGGTGTATTCAGAATGTAGGAGATCTTTTTCTGAGTGAGAATAATTCTCAAGTTCCTCAACCAGTCGATATAGTTAGGTCCAGTCAACTTGTTTGCATCTAAGATATCTCTAAGTGAAAGTGAGGATGCCATGTGTGTAGATAATCTACAACAACAAGAATATAATATAAGCGAACAACTCTTGATGACATGCACAACTAGACTAGGATTTTTATCTAATTGTGTCTCCACTATTTTTTCGAACTTCATAGCCTCAAGTATGAAAATCGAGAAACATTCTAATATTTCTTAGTGGGGTTGAGATTCCTATTCCTCACAAACACCTTGTGGATAGCACTACAATATTTATGAGTTTAAGAGTAGGTAACTCTTTACCAATTCTCAACATCATTCACTCTGACCTCTAGATCATATATAGTCTTGTGGATAGCACAACAAACTATAGTGTTCTAGTTAAGTTGATCCTTCAATCCATATGTCATACTTAAACAATGCTATCCTTGTGGATAGCACAACAAAGCAACACTATTCAAATATGCCATAAACATTAATATGCACTTGATCAACATCATGTCAATTTCTATAGTAAGCCTTGTGGATAGCACAACAAGCTTATTAAGATCTTGACATACTCTATCGACCAAGTTTGAAGGAAGGTCCTTGTAGTGTTTATATCATTAATCAATCTAAGTTCGAAATTCAAGAAGATAAATTGACCAATAAGTAGGTGGGAGGCTCCTGTAGCTTTTCTAGACACCAACAGAGTTGGTCAGACCAGCATACGGACCTAATTAGAAAATCACCTATCACACTTTTCTCGACACCAATTGATCTTGAAAATTCGATTTTTGATTTAAAAGTGAATCCCGACATTACTACTTAATATAGTTTTTACGAGGGGCTTTAAACTGGTCTCAGCACATCCTAACTATAATCACACAAAATGTACACTACAAATTATGCAATTTGATATGCTTCTACTATTCTAAATAGCAATAATATGACATGCTAAAATCATATAAGGGTGCAATGGAAATCAAAATATATATCAAGCATATCGAAGAAAAATAGCAAATCCTAATCACATTAGGCATGCTTTGCACCCTTAACAATGCATCAATTTGAGTATCATACAACCATGATAATACAAATTTCAAAATTATCATAAATTAACAATTTAGTAACTAAAATTATGTATCATGGCATATATAAAGTCAAAAATAATTTTTGAGTTTAAAAGATTGATGCTATAAATCAATGCAAAAATTTTTTGGCAAGATATGCACAAAAACGATTCTATGCACAACTATTGTACTTGTTTGATCGAATCAGATAAAGGTGGCTCTGATACTATTGTTAGGTTCCAATCATACAGCGAAAAGTAATTTTCAAAAATTTTAAAACAAGCAAATCAATAGTCTTATCAAATAAAACTATCGAGCTGAATCCAAAATCCTAGAATCACTTTACCGATCACGATCAAAATAAATTCAAGCATATAAAGAGATAGAAAATTATACTTTAACCAATATGAAAAACTGGCACATTGGTATTCTCCACAAGACTTCAAGGTAGAAGTCCTCCAACGGTGATCCACATGGAAGTTGGCTAAAGTCTTTCCCAACTGGTGCACCGCCGCAGCCTTGTCTTCTCAAGAACACTGTCAGTTTCTAGCTTGCATCACGATCGCACCAAAGTCCAGTTGCTTTCGATCTCACCATCAGAACAACACCAAGAAGACACTCTTCAGATATCACACAACTTAGAATTTAATTTTTGGCTCCAACACATGAAAAAATCAAATCTTAGGGCACTCAAGCAACATTTGCTGAAAATCTCACCATCCTTATAGCAATTTTTGCCTCTCAAATTTTTTTTTTCTTAAATTTTTTTCTATGTTTACCACGTCCCTTCTCTTGGTCTCAGTCAAAAATCACTACAAGAAACCATCTGGGGCGTCCCTTATAAATAGGGAACCAAGGGACGTCATATGAGACCATGGGGTGCCAACCTTTGGCGCTCTAACTTTCCACGTGCCAAATAAATTCATCGAGTGAATTTTTTAGCGATTCAGATACTTGGAGCAGAAGGACTCTCAGTCTTCTACATGCCATAAAAATCTGGATTAAATTTGGCATCAAAACATAGGAGAACTGATCAGGAATTTAAGATAATGCATAATAGTTAAGAGCCTTCATTGAGAAGGACTCTCCACTTCTCATGCCAATTTAAGGTGGGCGGTATTTATTTTTTGCCGTGACTTCTAGTTGACGTGGAGGACTTCTTCTTCATTTCAAACTCTTTCAAGTTGGATAAGGATCCAATCCAAATTGATCCAATCCCATTAGGTCAAAGTCAACTGGTCTAGATTGGCTCAAACAATTTGATCTAAACCAATTTGAAAACTTGGGTTAATACAATGTGCTAGCGTATCGAATTAACCTATAGAATTTATATTAAACTCTAATTAGATCAGATCAAGGTCAAATCTCAAAATGTGTGACCTATTAGGTTTCAAATCTAGCCAACAGTGGACTCAGACTTTCGACGTAACCTTAATCTGATGAGATTAGATTATCTGAAGAGTCCTAATCAATTTAGACTCTTCCAAATTGACTTCAGAACTAAAATCTTTTAATTCTGACGAATCCACAACTCAAGATTGACGTCTAGCAACATGTCATGACTATCCGAAAGATTTGAAATTTTGATGAAAAATTATCAAAATATCCTTCAATGGCAAGTTTTCGTGTAATTCAATCTTTCAGTCAAACAACATCCCAAATGAGCTGTAGGCATGAAAAAATATCAAACCCAATCACTTATCTTTATGTATCTCGATCTGAAGACGATGATTCAGTTGATGATACATTAGAAATTCTTTTCTAATTATCACCTTACTTTGGTCAAAGACTTCTAGAATCATCGTCCAATGAGATCACATAGGATATTCGCTCACTTTATTAGGAGTGACTGATCCCTTATTGATCATTCACAACCTCCATGCACACTTCACCATATCCAGAACACCCCACACAAGGATCAAAGAATCAAACTAGGTAATGAACCAAAACATGGATCCATGTACACAAGGTACCATAGTGATCTCAGGTTTAAGGATCACTTACACAACTCCCACTAGAGAATCATCAGTTGATATGTAAATAAGACTCCATCTGATATTCTCTGGTAGGTCAATTCAGTGAGCTCATTCTTTAATGAGCATCCATATCCTTGTATTAGTATCACCACACAAGTGATTGTAAGATCAACCATCCTCATTTCTGAGCATACATAGGACATACCAGTCTTACCGATATTATTGATCCCTGACTCAATGTATCAACGAATAGAAATGTTTTAGGTTAGGGCTATCAAGGAATTAGGTCTCATTGGCGTGATCTCATTACGGCCCTAAAATCATTGTCCAGACCTATGGGGTTCATTATAATCTTAAAATAAATAAGATGCAGCATATAATGAATCAAAAATATCTTATTTTATTAATAATAAATGTCAATTACATGAGTTTGAAACATAAATTACAATAAACATCCTATCGCATTCCATATGCGATGGCTTGTAGGGCATTATTCTTTCACCATGATCATCAATTTGTGGTGAAGATCGATCAATGCCAAGGTATGTTCTCTATTTATTTTTTTTATTTGATTTCTGTATCTGAATCTTATCTTACATATGATGATCCTGTTTATGATTTTAAAATTTGATCTTATGCATGCGTAGATTAAACTAGATTTATTCTGAAAAATTTTAAATTCTGCTGCATACTCGTTTTGAGAAATTTTGCATGCATGAAATCATAAAACTCCAATATATTTGACAGAACAGATTTCTTGCCCATTATTCTGTGAAAATAACCAAAGAAAATGCACAACAATTTTGAAGCTTTCAACACTGTCATTGGTCTTATTGCAGTGTATGTAGTTTTGGGACTATCAAGACATTTTGTGTGTTCATGTGGATTTTAGGCTTTGGGTTCGAGGACTTGTACTCCCCTCCAGCCCTAAAAAAAAAAAAAAGTGGTTTCAATGATTTCAATTTAAATGAGATATAAAATTTCTGGTCTTTGTACATCACTATGAATAAATCAGAAAGGATATGGGCTGTTATGAAGAGTAGGTAGTGATGCAAACAGAATGGATGTGGATTGGAAATCAATATTTGTTTTCTGAAGAAAAAAGTTAGACACCAGGTATCTGACCCATTTTCATCAAGGTAATAAAAACAAACTTATACAAACAATCTTGAAGGATTGATTTTACATCCAAAATGCTAAAACAAAATGTGTGATTAATAGAAACAATTATCATGTTTAATATAAATTTTATCAAACTGGAATGGGCATAGGCATTAGCTATCATGTTGGTGGATATGGCTACTGGGGATTTCTTGTATATGGATGTTGATGGATATGACCTCTGCTTCCTAGGTTGCTTATGGAAAAAGGCTCTGTTAATGTACAAGGAGAAGGCATGCTAAAAAGGATTACCAGCAAATTAAAATCTAATGGTGGTTTAACTAATTTATTTTGCATAACATAAATGTAGATAATAATACCTGAAATCTAGAAGTAGAAATATAAATGTTCTCGAACCAAGTTAAACTTAGTCATGTTTATTTTGTGTGTATACAAATGAGGTCTCACTTTGAAAGATAATGAAGTGGCCTGAATGGCCATATGTTGTAGCAAAAATAGAAGATATATCCAATCTAAAATTGAAAGAATAGTCACATTTGTATCTTTATCCGGATGAAAAAAAACTTATCTGTTCTTTTTTTATATATAAAAAAATAAATTTCTTATGGTTGCAGTCTACCACCATATTTCTCACTCCAAAATTGAGCCAAAGCCAGAGGTGGGAAATTGTTCCATAATTGGGTGATCTTGGTCTGTCAGCTTATGTTTTCTGTCCAATCTGCTACTTGGTCATCCTCTTGGTAAGCATGCTCAAAGGAGCTTTGGAAAATCTTGTGGAATGGAGTCCATGATGAGAATAAATTCTCCAAGGGATTGGCTCATCCTGCATAAATCTTGGTGGAAGGATGACGGACAGTTTTGCAAATAATTTTGGTAAAGCCCATACGCTGAGCTACATGTTGAAGCAATCCTGGGCCGTACGGCACATCTTTTGTACTAGGAGAAAATTCCATGTTATACAGCACATAGGTAGTAGCTTATATATATATATATATATATATATATATATATGTAATGCAACAGATTGTTCCAGACAAAGATTTCCTTAGTTATAACATCTAAATGGATTATGGTAGCCACTTTTTATTCTTACAGAGGGCTAGGTAGGATAGTTAATTGCTGAAATAAACTTCTTGAAAGTAGTTTAGCTGGACGAAAGAAGTTACCTGTAGGACTAACCATCCAAAAAGGGATACATGTAAGAGAACTACTGGTAATCCCAACTTGAAAGTTACTGCTGGATATCTTTTACTCTCTACAACAACACCATGCTGGTCATGGAATGTGGGTATCACAGCCATGTATCTAAGGATTAGGACTAGAATTTACTTTCTAGAGTGGAGGTTCGATCAACTCTGAATCTTTCTTGATATATTGCAATCATTTGTTCCGGTTTTTCTTAACCATCTTATAACTTCTAATTATTTTGTTTTTTTTTTTGTTCTACCATGTATTATGCCAATTATAATGACTGCTATTCCAATTTGGATGATCATTTTTATGTGATAATAATTGCTAAAATGCCGATAATAATCAGCATTAAGCATTGATAATCTTCAAAGACTCATAGAGGAATTCCCTCAATGCGTTTGTATACACCAATATTTACAATGCACGATAAATGACAAGTTCTCAATGACAAGGCATGGAAAAGAATCCACCATTCTTCTCATCGACTGTAGCATGCTCGCAATCCATTAGCCCAAAGAGTTTTTTAGTAGGAGTTTTTTGGCATGTCTAGTGGAAAACTACACCCTGTGGAATATGTTCTTCATGGAACTTAGTTATTATAGCCGTGTATCTGAGTAGGATATACTCTCTGGAATGGAGGTCTGACTGGTTTTAGATTTTTTTTTTTCATGGTATTTTTAAATCATTTGTTACATCTTGCATCTCTTAATTATTTTGTATTGTTATATTCTATGCAATAGATCAACTCTACCATGTATCCCCTCACTATTATATAAATGATGATGATTGTTAATTCTGATTTGGATGGTTATTCTTATATGAGTTATGATTATTGGTATGCGGATGATAATCAGCATAAAGTACTGGATAATCTTCAAAGCTAATGAAGAATTTCATCAACACATCTCTAATGCTATATACCAATATCTATGTTGTGTGACAAATGATAAGTCCTCATTGATAAGGTATGGAAGGAACCTACCATCGGCCATGGCATGCTCGCAATTGACTAGCCTCAAAAGTTTCCTAGTGGGAAACAATTGCATTTGAGGCAAAGACTAGCATCATGAAAGATGAAGTCTAGACTCCCATATAGAGTTCCATGTAATCTTTTATCAGTGACTCCACCTTAAGCTTCTAATTTGATCCCATTCTTTCCATGACTGACCATATGCAAGCAAAATTCCTTCTAGGAGATTGGCATACTCAAAATCTTGCGGATGATCAAATTGCAAAAGTTAACCTCTTGCATCTCCAAGTTTCATTGAACATTTATCATCCTACAATCATAGTTGGGCGCAAACTAGTTATCCCTGTAAATTCTCTCCATTCACAGATAATGAAAACATATATTTCTGCCAAATATTCCACCACCTAATTGAGTCAAGAAAACCAGTCACTAGCACAAAGTTGCAATGTTAATTTCACTAATTCAAGGAGTAATGGAAGGAGTAATTGGTAGATGTGGCTCTATCTTGTTTATAACAAATCCATCTTTTGGTTTGTCTCCCTCGTTCAAGGAGAGAAACAAGATTAGTGCAATGGTCATACATGGAAGTACTTAATTAAGTTACATGAATAGGAAAATAGATGTTTAACATGACAAGGGAAGGGACACAATTATGTGTGCTTTTTGAGAATGCAAGGAACATGCTAGTGATAAATTAGCAACAATAAGACTTTTGTTAACTGTTGTTACGCCTCATTTTCAATCTCATCGAATGTTAAAGCCTTCCAACATTTCATTGCTTGATATAATAGTATTTGTATAATTTTGCATGAAATAGTTATATATTTTGTGGCACGAAGAGTCTAGGATAGAGCTTAGAGTTATAGCTTGCCAAGTTGGCACACTAGCTAGTTGATGAGTATGCACTGATATGAAACCTTCTTGAGCAACTTAAGATGTCTTAAGTTGGTAGTTACCCTTCTTTTTATTATTATTATTATTATTATTATTATTATTATTATTATTATTATTATTATTATTATTATTATTATTATTATTATTATTGATAAGATTGATCATTTACATCCTTTAAATGTGGATACATTCAAGATAATCAAAAAATAAAATATCTCTAAAGTGATTAAGGATCTCACGCAAGTCAATCCAGAAACACGATTCAGAGTGCTCCACGTACCCGCTCTATGTTGGCTGGGACTTGGGCCATTTGCATAACATTACTGCCTTGTCATCCAAGGTGACTCCCTCATGCAGTCCTCACTTTAAACATAGCAAGCTTGGACAATTTGGAAAGTTATAATGCCTATATTTATCAAAAAAAATAAAATCAAGTTGCTGAGTTGGCATCCAAACATGGAAAGCAGTAAATGGAGCTATCATTTCTTTTCATAGTTCCCATGGTCACACGGAAATCATGCACATTGCTGCTCTTGTGGTTTGGATTTCGTCAAGCCAAACCCACCCAAAAGAAAGTTGGAAAAGGAAAACAGCAACATCAATGATAATGAGAATGACAATTACAAAAATAACAGCAAGAACGAAATATAAATCTATTGCTCACATAGCAAAATAATTATATTCAATAATTTTTTTCTGCCGTCCATACCACTGTTTTCCTAGAATGTGATCATGATGAAATCATGGTCTGTAACCCCTCGCTCTCTCATTGAAAAATTAATAACTTCCGCTCAGCATGTGTTCTAAGAGGCCAACAGTGCAGCAGATTGGGTGGCTTCCTTCATTGCTAGCCATTCCGACGATTGAAGCTGGCGCCCTAGTGTTTTTTGCCCCTGAGGCTTGAGGAATGTTCTCTTTTCTGACTTTTTGGATTGTACTCGCATCAGAACTGTGTGATTGCCCGCATGTACCAAAAAAAAAAAAATTGATAACTTGGGTTTGAAACTAAAAGTTAAATCAGTAGCTAATTAAATGAAGCATCACTTACAAGCATGATTATAATTGCAATAAAAAAAGAGTACGATAATAATACATGAAAATAGAAAAAGCAAAAATTAATTTGAAAGGATATGTTTGATGATAAAATATGTGCTATCTTTTTTTACTCTCTTCTAGAACAACAAGATAGAGTTATAGTTATCAATTTAGTGAAATTATAGTAAATTATTTTGGGAATAGCTTTTTAACTCAACATAACATAATAAGTTTAGGATGATTTTTTTTTTTCTCATTTATTTCAAATTCCACCAATCTCTATATGATATAAAGAGATCTTTCCATCCCAATTTCATCCCCTGCAACTGAAGTATGTTATTCTCCCATCTAACAAGTAGCAAGCACCTAACAATGTCTGTACTTCATCTTTTTTATTATTTTTATATATCTCTACAAGTCAAATCACATGCTTCAAATGTATTTTCTAATATTGTGACTTTCTTGTCGACATTGTGATCGAATTTACAAATGGAGCTTTGATCCCATCTCCAGCTGGCCCACTAAAGTTGGTATGCATTAAGGGGTGTTTGATAGGGAGAAGTTGGGGCCTCAAATAAATTGGTATATATTAGAGGATGTTTGTTTGGGAGAAATTGGAGTGAGAATGAAAATGGGTTACACTCATTCTAATTAGTTAATTGAAAAAATGTCATTTCTGATTTCGAGTATGAGATAGAGTGGAAATGATTTAATTTCATCCCAACTCTTCTCTAAGCATCTGAATCTCCGTTCTAAATCTAATCACGAAAAAAATAATTTGGAAGATATGATCATTCTAATTCTTATTTCAATTTATTATGATTTCAATTTTGACTATGAACCAAACACCCCTTACATAAGTTTCTTTTCTGTTGTTCAGTTTTATGCTATTAAATGTAGGTTCTTGTTGTTAATTTTGATAGAAGTTTGAAAACAAAAACTAATAAAAAAATAATAGAAATGCAAAACTCTATCAATCTCATTAAAAAAAAAAAAAAATCCATTGTTCTAAATAAATAGGTTAAAGTTGAGCCTCTTGTAGTTTAGGTTCCTTGCTTCCAATTTGCTCCAATTGAAGTTAAAAATCTATGCAGCCGAGCAACTTATAGCTCGGTGAGTAAGATCAAAGGAAAAATCAAAAGTTGTGTGATCCAGAGATCGTCCAATTTTGACTTGACCAGTTAACAACCCACCTAAATCCAGGCCCATATGATGTTCAGGGAATCATGCTGCAATTTATATGGCTAATTATACTAACATCATGATCTTTTATTCTTCATATGACATTTTCTTTCATTTTGTTTTGAGCCACAAACACTAATTTTATTACTAGCAGGCAATAAGTTAATTCAATGGGGGAGCCTTCAAATTTTGAACATGACATGAAGGGTATGATTAGTAGGTTCAAATTAACATAATTTTCTTTAAGCCCAAGACTTCAGCAAATATTAGATTATTAAATTTCATCAAATTCATCCTAGGTCTCTTTTTAGCTTGAGTAGTGTCTCCCAAGGCCTATCAATTGATAATTTCTTGTCTTTAGGCAATAAGAATGAGTAATCGTGCACCATTTATTATTCATCAATTTTTTCTAGGAATTTTATAGATTGATAAAATTAAGCAAGCCAATGAATGGATCGGATATCGGTCCGAACTCAAGCCCATTGAAAACTTTGGGTTCAGATCTAGGTTTATGATTTTTAGGCCCAACCTGATCCAGTCCCAACTGATTAATTTCTTGTATACATAGTATTAATTTCATTAATATACTTTTCAATCTTTAAGCTCTTGGCATGTGAGATTATGTTCTATAAATTAATGAGGTAGAAAGAATAAAGAAAATCATATGTTGGATCACGTTTGATTGTTTGTATTTGATTTAAATTAAATGTATACTTTCAATTTTTTTTTATCAATCATTGTTATATAATTAACTATCAATCATTGAAAGCTAGACTTGATCTGAGCCAATACAACTATTAATAATCTATCCAAACTAGGGGTGTGTATAAGTCAGATCTAGTAGATTTGGATATATACCCAAGATTAAATTGATTTAAATTACTTTGCCAAAATCAAAAACTAAACCAAACAAATCATCTACAAAAATTGTCTGAAATAAATTCTAAAAATTCGGTTCAGTTCATTCGGTTTATCAGATTAATGTTTAACAGATTGGGCTAAATGAACTAGACTAAGTCTAAAAATAAAAATTATATTTTATATATAAGAAAAAAATAAAAAAAAAGATAAAAATCTGAATTGTATACATGCACTCATATGAGTCGAATCATGTCGGGTTGGATCGGTTGGGTTCGCGGCTAAACCTTTATGTATGTCCACCGTACGCTTGCACCATAAACTCAAAAGCTTGAGTGCTTGACTGCCCATGTCTAGATTTGTTGTTAAATGAAGTGTATATATTTTATGCTTTGAAATTTTCATCATTTTCCAAGGTTTGTTTGGTCTATACCACAACTCACCTGCATCATGTGAACTAATTGCATAGAAAGTACCAAAGTCATTATTCTAACTAGGTTTGGAGTGGTACTTTCGTTCTAGGTCTCATCCCCAACGTGAGGAAAGGATCTTGAGGTTTTTTATTTTAGATCTTGGTCATGTGGGTGGCTTCCTCACCCAATAAAAGAAGTATCGACAACAAAAATGGAGTAAAAAAGAATGCTCTCAGGTCCCATCTCAGCTACATGCTGGAGAAATGTCTTTCTTTAACCAGCTACCATCTAATCCCATCTTTATAACCAGTGTAACCTTGAATAACGATCTAGTGAGGGTACAAACCCCCCCCCCCCCCCCCCCCCCTTCTCTTCTTTCATTTATTAAATAACTTTGTTTATTTATGTCTTTAGATTGGTCCTTATATTTTATAAAAAAAGATTCAGATCATACCTTTGGTGCGAATGGACGATTTATCTTATTTTTGTGATATGCACCGTTGGATCACATGATAACTACTATAAAATTTGTACAGATAGATGAACAAGAGTTTAGTATTTTGAGTATTGTGTGATGCATGATCCAACAGTTGATGCGTTAAAAAAAAAAAAAAAAAATCAATCATTCATTCATTCGCATGAAAGAGAAATCCTAAACCCTTATAAAAAGAGGGAAAATGGAGCAGCATCATGGAAAGAACATATTCCAAATCACAATAAATTTTCTTTATTTTTTTCTCAAAAATTTTACAAAAACCTATTGCAATTGCATGGGCCAAACGAATGCAACCTAGACTCTGTTTGTAGTGCAATAAGTTTTTTCTTGACCGACTTACGAAAAGCCCAAGCAATTCTTGTTTCCTACTTCAACACTTCCAGCTGGTTTTTGCTTGTCATTTTGGGGAATGAGGTGACCTCCATCATTTTCATACAATTGTGGACACCATATTGATCCATTAAAAACCATGCTTGCTTAGCTTACTCCAACAAAAGTCAATTTCCAACTCTTAGGTTCCCAAAGTCAAGCTTTGGTTATAACTACAAAAAGTAGCAAACGACATTTTCTTTCTATCACCATTAAATAAGCTTGGTTTGATTTTTACGCCATCCAAGCAAAGACAGCATTTCGCAGTTCTTAATTCCTGGTGGAAGACTTTGGTGCAACTGTTAGCTTGTTCTGTTGTTAATTGCAGGCGAAGGACTTCAATGGTCGAGTGCAGATATAATTGAAATAGACTGAGAACAGTCAGGTCAATTTGCTGGAGTTGGTCCCGGTGCACGGTCCGTTGAGAGATAGACTTATAGTTGCATTGATATTAGGTTTGAGAACTCGAGGCATATTTGTTCAAAGAGAGTTGGACCTCAGAACGAGAATGAAAATGAATAAATTTCATTTCGATCATTTGATTTTTGGGAGTTTCATTTTAATTTCGATTTCGATTCTGACTTCGATTCAAGATAGGAATAGACATATCTCAATTCTCCAAAAATCCAATTCCGATATTTCTTTAGTACTCAAATTCTATTCCGATTTTGATTTTGATTCCAATAATGAACTAACCATATCGAGCAGTATGATCATTTCGATTTTCATTCCAATCCATCTTAATTTTGGTTCATGAACCAAATATACCCGGATCTATTCGTGACTCGATGAGTCATATAACATGTATATTTTATCGGGCAATTGGACTTTTCTTCGTCGGTGTTGCCGCTGGCCAACTTGCAATTGTTTGGCATAACCCCCATGGACCAGAATGGACGGCAGTTTGGAAGATTAGGTTAGATTTTCCCAACGCTGGGTGGTTACGTCACAAGCTCCATTAATGGGGCTACTGTTGACTTCCTCTCTGCTAAACCAAAGTCCTCGCATCAATAGATCCAAACCTTGGGGGTAGTCCCCGTCCAAACAAATACCCCAAGAAAGAGTATACAAATAGAGGAGGGTCTCCTCCCATAGAATATCTTGCCATTTTAATTGGATTGGCATGGCCATCACCATCAGAAGATTTAAATTTTAAAGTATAACAAAAAATTATATTATATTATATTATATTATAGCATTAGAGGGAGCATAATTCGCTTTGATTCTTTGTTTACCTGGATTGCCATGTTACATCAATCGAAGAAAGCCTGTCACGAGACGAATCTTGTGAGCCCTTGAAGCCACTTGTCTTGAGCCACATGCTTTGTTCCAACCATCTAAGGAAGGTTGTTCTTGGCCATAACATAGAGAACAAATCTCCTCCTTTTTTATCATAGAAATATCAGACCAAAACATTTTTATAAGAAGAAGGCGGCTATTTCTATCTTTTTTTTTTTTTTTTTTTTTTTTTTTTTAAGGGAGAGATTTGTAAAACATGCACTAATTCATTTAGTTAATTTTCTTTGAGTTCATGTTAGGATCAACCTAATCCAATAGTTAGATTTGGTTGCACTAGATCCAAACTTATTAGATTAGGCTCAAGTCTGTTGAGAGTAAGTCAACTCATTCGTAGAAGAGATTATATTATATCCTGTACTACATGCATCATATGATCATGCACACCACCATCATAGCCACTAGTTTTTATAGTTGACTCATCGAATGCTTATCTTGTTGTATAATATATGGTGCACACAGTGTAGGATATAGTTTTTTCGTTGACGGGGCCTTCTATCATCCCATGTACATCGAATAAGATTTGGTTAGATTGTTACGTTTGGTGGATTCCATGCTATCGGTTAAAGACATTGAGAAAAGGTTGGAGAAAATATCCCTTGGAAGCTCGGAATAGGAAGAGTGGGGAAACAACAAAAAGGACATGAAACGTGGAAGGACACTTCAAACGCAAAGATATAACGAAGACATTTTGCTGCAAGCAAACAAAACCATTTTTAAAAAAAAAAAAATCGTGATACCAAGACATGGGCCAACATTTGTTTAGTTAAAGAGGTCAACACCCAAAAGATAAACCCAATATATATATATATATATATATATATATATATATATATATATATATATATATATATATATATATATTCTTTTGTCTGTATACAAAATATTTTTATTCCATGGTAGATATATATTTTACTGAGGATAAAAATAATTTAATATTATTTAGTCATTCATTTCTTTCTTTGTTTAAGGATAAATAAATGATTTCATTAATAATCTCATAATTGCTAATAACGTTACGCCCCTCTGTATATCCATCTAAAAGGGGCATTAAAATTGAATCCAACTCTTGCCTCTTGGAAACCTAGGATCCCATTCTCCGATGAACTACTAAGATACAATTTTAATATTAGTTATATTTTTTTTGTGTTATTAAAGGAACTTATTTACAATGATATTTCTACATTAATTCTAGTTCTTTTTGATAGAACATGAGAAAATATAAATTTTATGTTATTCTTTGAAATATTTTTCAAAAATTTACTATATAAAGATATTTAATATTTTAAAAATTTATATAATTCATCATTATATTATACTTATGCTGCAACTAAAGAGCATTGTTGTATACCCATGTAATTTAATATATTTTGAATATTTTATATTTTTAATGTATTTAAATTTTATCATGATTTAACCAACTTAATGGTTGCACAATGACCCAACCTCTCGGCTAGATCGGTTTGTACTTTGCATTGCTGGCTTTTTAAAAAATAATTAGTGTAGCAATTATCAAGAGATACTTTTTTTTATTGAGAATTTTCATACAGCTCGAAATGCTAGCCCGACTTACAAGGTGACTTCTTTAAACAAGAACAATTATAAAGCATCAAATGATTAGATGTTTCCCTTTGTGAATTTTTTTTTCAAGGCCCTATGATGGTAAGTGAAAAATTATTTATAGGTTCCATATTTGTTCTTAATTTACTTTAAAATGGATCGCCATATATAAAAAAAAAATGAAGTTTAAATTATGGAACCTCCTTCCCAAAAAAGAGTGTTGGAAGGAAAAACTAAATAATAGCCAATTGGAATGTATTGGAGTAGAATTGTATCTCAAAATATATTGAAGTAGCTACATGGACCTCCTTTACATTATTGACATGCATCGCTAAATAACTATGATTATATATAGATCCAACAATATACTAACTTTATTTAGCAACCAGAACAACCACTGTTTGAAATTATTATTATATCAAAATTATATCATTGATATTGGGATATTCTTTATGATGTTATATTTTTGTCACATGATGGAAAGATACTTGATTGGGCCTTCACATGAAATGTCAACCATATACTTGATGATACTATTAATGCCAACTTTACTTTTCTATCACAAGCATTGAATTGACGAGCACAACAAAAAGAGTTTTCCAAATAAAATCTCTCTCGGTATCATTGAGGTGGCTCTAATTTTTTTTTTGGTAGTAAGGTGGCTCTAAATCTTCGATTTTTTTTCGTAAAAACATATCATCGATGGTTACCTCCACCATCCATTCTTCTTTTAATTATCGGCAAGGCGGCATGATTACACGACCCTGAAATAGACACAACAATCAGTATAATTGCATCTAATATATCATATGATTGAATAAGAATCAAGCTGAATCTCAGATAATCGAATCTAAATGGTTAACAACACAAGAGACGATCCAATCCGTAATACTATTTGCTTTTCTATAAATATGAGCAACGATCTATTCTTAAATCTTAAACTATATATGCCTGTAATTTGTGCTGCAGAGGATTTGTTTTCTTCGAATTCTTTGAAGTGACCTAGTTGAGCCGATGACTAAAAAGAAAGGGAAAATTGCAGGCAACTCTGCATGATGTGAATGGTCCCATTATTGCGAAGGCAATTGGTGTCCACAAAGCATAAGCTTGTCGTAGTGGGTGATGAGCGCATACCACTCTTTATTGGAGGGGTTTGAAAAAGCCAGTGTCTCCCAGCTCAACACGTGGGGACTTGTCCCTCTATGCCCTATCAGTCTATTATAAGGAATATTCTGCTTATCTCTCACATTGTCCAATTGATAGGAAATTCCATCCCGGTAGGAGTCCAACATTAGCTTCATCCTTGCGTTTTAGTTGCGAGAGAGAGAGAAGGAAAGAATTTTTTGTGCTTAGATATCTTTTTTTGTTAAATCAGATGAATCATATAAGTCTAGCACGAAATAATCATAATAGTCAGAAAATAAAACATCATGAAATAAAGAAAGGGCACAGTGAGCATATGTCCATAGTACATCACCTGAGTGATCAGCAACAAAGAAGACGATCCAATCCACTGTACTATTCACCACTTGATAAATATGCCAGATGTTCGAAGAAGCACAACCTTTCAAAGTTCTCCAAGCATTGCATAATAGGGATGAACAGAAGCCATCACAGCTCACCCTCATAACCAACTTACAGCAATGAAGAGTCCCCCTCGACTATGATGCGATTTACTCCGAGGGTCTGCCTCATGTATATGATATCTGCTTAAGATGCTCGAAGCTCCATCCCAAGGACAGTGACATCCACTAGATGGCTTCGGTCCTGTATCACAAAACCAGCATCTCCCTTGCTGCCAAAGACATTGCTATCAAAGTTAACCATAATAACATCCGGAGGTGGGGGCTCCTAAGTGATGAATATCCTGCAAGTTGCTACAAGAGCAGAGTGGGGGCTTTAGAGCAGTTATTTGTTATTTCCCCTTTTTGCTTTTTTCCTTTTTTTTTTCCTTTTTATTACTTATTTTATGTTATAAATAATCTTTAAAAATTATTTTTTAGAAAATAATAGAAGAAAAATTTTTTTATTTGTCGAAAATAAATTATCTCGAAGAAAAACAAACATGAAACTAACAAGATCCATGAAGTACACTATCTCAAAAAGAAAGAATTATCCAAGCAATGACCTAGTGTTCCAGGGCATACGGGGAGACAAAATAATGGAGCAATTTACCAGATACGGAGCTGCTGAAATCAAAAAATTCCAAAGGTAGATAAAAACTGTTATAAAGATAACTGGATACTAAAAACAACAAAATTATTTCTTACAGCAAAAAAAAAAAAAAAAAGGTCTATGCTAGTGCTGATGAAGTCATTCTTTGGATTAATATTCTGATAATTTTCTCCTATTCTTGAACTCCTTTCTACTCCGTCATTATTGTGGCAAACAGGACCACACTAGCAAATGTCTAATAAATACAAGAGCATCACCCAATTTTTGTCTATTATCCACCATCTATTAGATCTATGAGGACAAAGAGAAAAGGACGGCGCTAATGTACATAACCACAAATTATAAGACTGAGCGACCCCATAGGAAAATAGCTACCTTGAGTATAGTGGTGCTAATTCTATTCACCTAGTCCATCGAGTTCTATGTGGTGGATCATGTGACAAGTTCTTGAAGAGTATGATTAGAGCACTAGGGTTCGGGTTCTTTACATCTTTCGCATGAAATAATGGTTGATCTTCTTTCACTACATTGATTGTTGATTGCGCTTCACATGGATCTCAAAGCACTCCAAACTCCATTTATTTATCTACATAGATCTCTAAGCAACCATTGTACAATCGGATAATGGATTCGTGCATAGATAAATCCTTATTTCTATGAAATATACAATCTCTGTCTAGAACACTATGAGAGTCATGTCCTCCATTGTTCACCAATGTGTTAAAGTTAATTTTCCTACAAAAGGAAAGTAGATTTATAACACAAAAAGAGCAGAAACATTTAGAAGCTTGCATCAAAAACACTAATTCAATATATATCGAGATCCTCTATCGTACTTAAAAAGTATTGCAAGGTACTATGCATATTGGGAGCCATTCATCTTATGGTGGATGGTTATGTATGTTTTGTCCAAATTATTCAAATATTTCTAAAATTTATAAATTCCTTCTTTTTAGTATTTTAACACATGCGCGATCGTCCATCTTATGATGGACGATGCCTAACCATTCACCGCACTCTATGGTACTTTTTCAGTACCGTAGAAGATCCGTTCTTATTTAATATTTTAGTACCTCTTATTAGAAAAAAATAGTGCAACAAAGTGGAACCTGATAACCCATCAATCCATCCAAATTGAAGAAACTATGGAAGCACAATATGATATCATAGACTAGAGGAAGTTAATAGATGAAGGATGCCATAAAGAAGATCCCAATTATCCCATGAGCCACAAACTTTACGCACATATTCTTTGAAATAAAAATTGATGACGTTAAGCTCATGATATAATTAAGAAGGCTAGCTAATTGCCTTTTCTCTTCTCCCACTATTTTTGCGTTAAGCTCATAATATAATTAAGAAGGCTCATTGCCTTTTCTCTTCTCCCACTATCTTTCCCATTGCTCATGAATGGCCTAAAGATCAAGGCCTGAATAATTACCAAGCTTTTAATATAAAATACCTTAGCATGTTCTTTAAAAGTTGTTTTTACCGTGAAAAATATATTTTGGACCTCTTGAATGAAGCACAAGGATTGGGAACATAGTCAATAGATAGAACTATAAATATTGTAAACATAATAAACATATAGAAACATTTTAGCGGCTTATGGGATATTGGCCTGATATAACCTATGTTGTTAGTTTAACAAATCAATATATGTTCTCCTAGAACCACTCTTATGGAGGCAATGGAGAGAATTCTCATATATCTAAAGGGGAAAATATTTCAAATGAAAAGGAATAGACTACTGGATTTTATATCTTCATTTGCAATAATCTTAACTACCTAGAAACACAATAGTATTCATTCTCTAGTAGAAGTAGGATTGTGCACCATGCCCTCTATTGCATGTCAAATAATTCAAATAAAGAGTTTGATTAGAGATTTCGGAGTCAAGTAGTTTTTGCCAATGAAGACATTTAGAAACCATAAGCTTGCTACTATTGAGAATGTCTTGATTTTACAAGCTCTAAAATATCAAGTTCAAATCAACTTCGTACACCAATTCAAGTCCAAATCAACTTGGGATATCAGTTATATATTAGCCTAATCTAATTATTAGAGGAATATTAGTTCGAGTCCAAATCGACTCTATTATATATATCTCTTGCTACCGTAAAGAAAGAGATCAATTGGGTGTTCTAGAGATTGGGTGTATTGGGAGTTTAGATTTGTGAGGAAATCTTATATTCTATAATCTTCATTTTTCTTTCTATAATAAAATTTTTGCATTATTTCTACTTATGGACATAGATCAATAAAATGAACCATATAAATATCACGTGCTCTTCTTCTTCTTTTGTTCTTTTCTTTTTTTTTTCTTCTTGTTTTATTAATTAATTCTCCTTGTCGTAGCAGCCACTCGTCTTGCTCCTAATCTAGTATTTCACAGATGAACAAAGCATATTGAAATTACTAATATCACTTTTCCAGTGGGAAGCTCAATCAAAAATAATTAGTACTCGATATACGCACAACAATGGTCAGCTAGCAGACGTATATAGAAGGCTAATAAAAGGATTTATTAAGTCGGGGACATCAAATTTTGGTGCACTAGCTTTAGTGGCAACCTTGGAACCAATCTATTGACTGTGCAATAGATGGAAACTCCATGGCATGATTTATGTTGGGGTAAACGGATCGATCCTCAATTTTTATCATATTTCGACTGTGCATCAGCTGATCATGCGGTTCCGACTCTTCATCGATCGACTGAGCGAACCGTTCTGACTTACTGTCGGCTGACCGACTAATATCGACTGATCGATTAATGATTTGGCTACTACCGATCGACAGTGAACGACTTAGATCGTCGGCATAATAGAATTACTAATCGACGGTCGCTCATAGATTCTACCAATATATAGTTAGTTCTACCGATATATAGTCGGCTAATCTGCTCAACATACCATAACTATCACAAACAGTTATCAATTACGTGTCACGACTATTAAGAAGAATTAACGTTCCATTAATTCCATATTTATGGTCCGATAATTTAGCGTCATAAAAAATAGGTCGTGTGCTCGATGGTTATACTAGAATCATTTATAAAAAAGAAATAAGTGAACAGTACTGGTAGGTCATCTCGGGATCAGAATTCTATTATTTTCTATATTCAAAAATTATTGTTCATCAATTTTTTTCTTTGACTTAAGTATTGAAGGATCTTTTTCGAATATCAATTCGATCTGTGTAGATGCTATCTTGCAGGTGCTCGTTTTTGATAACAGATGGGAGTTGATCATAATATTTTATTATTTTATGTTGGAGATTACGGAGTTTATAGAAAGCATACGGTAGAGTGTGATTGATTGCCTACGCCATGTCTTATTTTTTTTTAATTTTTTTTATTTATGTACTGTTACCCTATAGGACATACCTTGTACAACTCAATCAATAAAAATAAATAAGGATAGTTTTACCCAAAAAAAAAAAAAATAGAGTAGATAGAAAAAAATATCATAACAAACATAAGTACAAGTACCCTTATCGTCGCATTGATTGAAGCAAGTAAATCAACTTCTCCTTCTTTTTTTTTTTTTTTTTTATAACACACACAGAATTATTGAAATATTATATAACACCTTACCTTATCACTATTTACAAACCAATTATAAAACACCTACTTAAATTGCAAATACATCCTTCTGTTAGCCTGCCTTCTTCTCAACACCATCATTCTGCCATTACTCTTATTATAGTCTCCACCACATTTAAGAAACCGGCCATCCCTAATCTATAAGTGTCAGGCTAGTACAAGGTACATTTTATAAAAATTGACATCTGCTAGATCGATTTGTAAATAAGGATAAGGAGGTTGTTATATAATTTGGATAAAAATCTTAGATTTGATTTGCAAAAAATCTACTTTTTGTATTTTATTTTGCTTCTACCATTTTTGAGACCTAGGATACGAGCCACTAGTTTATGATGTTAGATTCTTATAGGATTACACAGTACAGTTGAATGTCATAATTCTTGGAAGAGAATCATAACAAACATGTACACTAGAACATGGACATAGCAAGTAGGGCTATGAATAAGTTGGCTATCGTCGAGGATAACCTGAATTAACTTGATCCAATCCAAATCAAGATAATTTCAATTTGATCATGAGAGAAAAAAACACCATCTTTCCGAGTTACATAATTCAGATATTTAAAAAATAACAGTATCAAAATTTAGAATCAAAATCTCCCTTGCAGAGGATGCATATATGCATCCGATGGCCCAAATTATTGACTCTCAATTCTAAAAATTTTATTTATATCTATAATTTTAGGCGATAATCTATTCATTTTTTTTCTAAAGATCATCACTACTTCAAAGGTTCTTTAGGGATTGATCATGAGAAAATTATGGTGCTTTTGATTGGATTTCATGAATTATGTGCTAGATAAATCTTAAGTACTTATACAAGATCTAAGAATTGAAACAGTACTTTTTATCTAAGATTTTTTGGATGAGGTCCCGGATTATTGCATCACTCATATCACTATATTTAAGATATCTTCACTTTGGTGATATGCAAAAAAGAAGTGTTTTTTATCTTAGTAATAAAGAAAGCATGTAGCACTTTCATTTATTGAATAAAATGGATTAGGTTGAGACCTAGTCTTCACTATAAAAATAAAAAAAAAAAACAACAACAACAAAGCCAGCATGATCTTGGACATCAGCTACTTACCTCATTATAAATGAAGTTGCTTTGTGTTTTAAATTGTTTGATAACACGCTAGTTAGACTTACTGCTTTCTAATTCTTTCATTCTCATGGAAGGAGACCGCTAGAACTTGTAAGTAAGTAAGTTGTCAAAATTATCTACATCAATTTTTTTTTTTATTGAATGAAATTAGGGGATTAAGTTGAGACCTAATCTTTTGCTAAAATAAATCACAAAAGGCAGCATGATCTTAGACATCAGCCAGGTTACCTCATTATAAATGAAGGCATCTTGTGTGTTAAACTTTGATAACGCCCTACTCAAACTTATTTGCTGTTTTCTAATTATTGCACAAAAGATTTCGTGGAAGAAATCCCATAGAACTTTGAATCATGCAAGTCGTCAAAATTATCTACATCATGATTTGGTTTCTTCAAACCTTAATTTTGTGATCCTGCAACATGTGTTCTCTTTGAAGTGTCAACTTTTAGTGACACACGGATAACATATCATTGATAACATTGACCAGTAATTAGGAAAAGAGTATACTCCAATGTCAGACAACCATGATAGCATATATAAAATATCCTTAGCAAGTTGGATAAGATTATCTATGTATCATTAGCAAGTTGATACAACTAAATCTCGTCAAAGGGGTGGTGGTGTAGGATGCAAAACTGGCACATTTAACTTCATTTTCTATTTCAGAATTTTCAAAGCCATCAAAATGACTCAAAATTTTTGAATGGTGGTGATAGTTTTGGACTTTTTTACAGCAATGACTGGAAAGAGAATTGAGTTCACACAATGATATATATAGCAAGTGTTATGAAGGTTGATGGAAGGCACACGCTTTCTTTTTAACTTGGACTAGCTTTCTTGACTCACCTGTCCATAAGTGAGCGAGTTTGAGTCATAAGAAGATCGCTTCAACCCAAGGGTACTTCAATGGGAAGCAACATATAATTATTGACCGGAAGACTGACAAGGGTGAGCTGCCATAATTTTCCGCTTGTTTTGTCTTTGTTTATAAGAGAGAGAGAGAGAGGGATTAAAAAAAAAAAATCAGGATGGGAAGGAAAGAAGAAGAGAGAAAGGGAGAGGAGGAAGAGATAAAGAAGGATGAGAGAGATAGGAAGGTCCCCATAATTGGTTAACCATGCAAGTTAGACCCACCAAATCAATGAATTGGATACAATAATAATCAAAATCTACTCAGGGCCGTATTTGATTCATGACTAAAATCATAAGCAGAATTGAAATAGAAATCGAAATGATCACATCTTCCAATATATTTAGTTTGTGACCAAAATTAAAATTAAAATTAATATGGCATTTGAATTGTAAGATAGAGTAGAAATTGTGTTTTAGGGATTGGAGCATTTTTTTTATTTTTTTTTTAAATTAAAATTAGAATAGAATTCTTTCTAACTAAACTATTAGAATAGAGATCATTTATTTTCATTTCCATTCTAAAGTCCAACTTCTTCAACAAAATCTATATTTAAATCAGATGCAAAGAACAAAACAAAACCAAGCGTCCCCATTAAAAGCTTGTAATAAAAATAATAAAACAGATAATAAGGAGGAAGAACTATAAAAAAAGTTAAGTTAGTTCTTTAAACTTTGAATAACTATCTCAAAGATTGCTTTTATGTTTTAAAGTGAGTTATATTTTAGATCCAGACCGAATTTAATGATTAAAAAATCAAGGTGAACTTGGACCCAGCCTGGATCATCTCATCTCTTCAAGTGCCCAAAGACCATGTCCCCTAATCAATTATATTATAGCTTGTGACAGATTTGATGGGTACGCAGCCCTTTTTATATTATTGCTCCTCTTACAAAGGTCCAACGTTTCACCAACTTGAACTGTCAGCAAGGTATGCAGAGGATGCATGGCCTTATAACTTTTCTCTGCAAGATTTCTACGTTATTTTAGCAGCCACCACATCAAGCATGACCAATAACACTTTCAAATCAGACAGCCATGTCCTACCTTCCTCAATACTAAATGAAGCCGTCCCCAAAGATATCAGCAACCAAGTAACTTGCACAACTCAACCATTAGAGTTTCATTGCAACTGGATCACTTGGGAGTAGATATTCTTTGATGAAGCCATGTCAGCTCAAAATTATGCATCCTTCGACCAAACACGAGCTCTCCCTTCTCCCCAAGATTGATCTTAGAACTTTTTGAATATTCTTATATTCCTGGAACATGTCAACGCTTTGAACGCGTAATACCCCACCTTTTTTTTTTTTTGTTACAATGTTGGAGTAGTATTTTAGAGAGTGTTTGATTGAGGAAGTTGGATTCTGAATTAAAAATGGGAATGAGTGATTTCCATCCTATTTATTTTGTTGGGAGAAGTCTGAATGACATAATTCTTCAAAATCTAATCCCGACTCTCTTTTAGTATTCAAATCTGAGTCTGATTGTAGTCACAAACTCAATGCATCAGATGATATAGCCGGCGTATTTTAATTCTGATCATGAATCAAAAGTATTCTAAATGCAAGAGGAAGACGGAGAGCAAGTCATGTTTGAATTATGGTAGTCTCACTTGGGTAAATGGGTAGGCTAAAGCTTGCAGGGTACAATGCTGGAGCAAAGAAAAGGTCTGAGGACGGAAGGAGTCTATGGGACACCAAGCCAAACTACGACCCGTCAAGAGGGTCCAAGACCGAGTGGGATGGACTTCGTCAATCCAGCGCGTTACGGTCGTTTGCTTGCCGTACCCATTCACAACGCCGTGAACCGACTACCCCTATACGTGTCCATACCTAACGTTTAGCATCTTATCCCACCAGCATTCTTAATTTTTTTTTCTTTTAAAAAGATTACAATTTTTATTGTTGGGCATCATAACAAAAAATAAAGATTAATGATAATTGCTAGATGGTATGTAAATATTGATCTAACAGAATGAGTCCAAATCTGATTGGCCGTATTCTAACTTGACTCTCTCTCTCTCTCTCTCTATATATATATATATCATTTTAAAAATTGAGATGCGGCTCTCTCTCTAGTACGTGCAATCTTGCTAGATTAGGTCTATTTGGAACAAAATCTCAATTGTGCATTTTCTATATAAATTTTATTATTTTTTATTTTTATGGTTAAATCTTATCTAACAAATGTAATTTTTCATATTTTATATAAAGTATGAGCGGTGGATCTTCTATGTTAACCTTGAGAGCCTAAAAATCTCTACCGATCTTCTATTAGAAGGCTTCCATCTGCTTATCTTTTAATAGAAAATCTTAAATAGAATTTATCTTTGAGGATTTGCTTGTTGTTTTCTAACCCTTCTCTTAATAGGAGGACTTAGGTGGGGTTTATCTTTTAGGATTAACTCGACGTTTCCCACCCCTTGTCCTAATAAAAAAAAAATTTCTTAAAGAGAGTTAATCTTTTTTGTTTAACTTGATGTTTTCTAACCTTATTTAAAATTAAAAAAGAGATTATTTTTAAATAAGAGTAGAGAAAGAAGGTTTGCCTGAACAAGGAATGCATTTCATTTAATAGGCACACATAAATTTAATAGTTAAAAGTTTTTTATCAAATTAAGAAATCCAAAGGTCATAAAAATATCCCGGACTCTATTTTGGTTAATCCTTTTTATATCTTTTCAACATTTTTATTTCCTTTCATGGCATTTCTTCGCTCCTCAACTCTCACGGCACACTCTCTCTCCAATTTTTTTACTAGCCAACCATATCTCTCATTTTCAATTTGGTATTGAAAAGGATCATTATTTTTGCTCCTTTTTTTTTTTCTTTTTGCATATATTTTGGTTTCTACTCATATCATGACGTGATGCAAGATTTACATTAGATCTATACTTTCTAGGATGAATAATTTCTATTTTCAAAGAAAGGCCTTTTAATATTATGAGTGCATAGAAAATCTAATTTAATTTTTTTTTTCTTTAGTAGTGATCTATATCAAAGTTATAAAAATTTATATCATTTTTGACCATAATCTTGCATAGCTATAGCAATGCTACCGTATATATCTCAATGTTGCTTTTTCCTTCTTTGCATTTTGCCTTCAAGATAATAATCCTAGTTTTAGATCATGATCTTGAATTGTATAGCAACACCAGCATGCATGCATGCATACATACATACATATATGTGTGTGTGTGTTTGTGTTTGTATGTATGTATGTATGTTATTTTTCCTTCTTTGCATTTGGCCCTCAAGATTATAATCCTAATTCTATACCATGATCTTGAAAAGCTATAGCAACACTGGCATGCATATCCCAATTTTATCCTTTCCTTCTGTGCATTTGGCCCTTAAGCCCTTAAGGTTGTAATCCACGCTCCATTCTTGATTATTGTAGAAACTTATCGAATGCGATACCTAATATTTTATTTTATTATTATTATTTTTTGATGTAAGAATGTGACAGCCAGTATTGACCGTCGCAATTTAACATATAGTGCCGGCTTCTTCTGAATTTATTCCAAATGGGATTCTACATTTCGTTTTTCTCAAAAACAATGAGAAATAACAACAATGATTACAAGAAGCCACGACAATGGCGATAAGAACAAGACCTCATAAAGTTACGTATTCAAGATTTTACTAATGCCAGCGGTTTCAAGTGATTACACATAATATATAGTTAATAGTTGCTATTTGCCCAATAGTCTTCCACTATATTCCTTCGAATCGAATATTATTCACTTTCCTGTAGTGTTATTTGATTTTACTATCATTCATGATTCACATTTCAAAATAACAAGCTTTTATTTAAAGAACTTTTTTTTTTTAGTCTGTACAAGAAGAATGATGAAAAGCTAAATTAGTGATCCTTTTTTTTCATAGAAACTCAAATTTTTTTTGAAGAGCATGCCCCAAGGCTTTAATAACATTAGTCCCTCTATACAACATGCACCCTCCAAAAACATTATTTTCCATAACTACGAAAATAATGACCATTTTTTATCTAGTTCAACCCTTCTAACTCTTCTAGGAATCTAATTATCATCATCATATTAACCATTTAGCAAAAAGATGACATGTAATAATGATAAAAAAACATCACTGACAAGGAGATATTAATTATACAATTAACAAATCCAAAATGAAGATGATAACAAGAGATAGCTAAATAATTACCATTTGTTTGATGGTTTATACGATGCAACACATTACTTCGATGGACGTTTTGGTCCAGAATAAAAGACACAACCTAAGGCTAATATCCTACTAATATTATTCTCTTGGGCTTGGAATAAGGCAAGAAAGGTCTGGCGCTGCTTCCTTGTAGTTATCATCCCAAGTCTTCCAATCCCTTTCCGCGTTTTAATTTCCTGGGTGGCATCCCCCCCCATCCCCGCAAGTATAAAAAAGGGAGGAATTGAACCGCCCATCCCACAACCACCTCTCCTCCCTCACCCAATTCCAAGCCTTCTCCTCCTTTAATTCCATTTCCACCTTCTATTTCCATTGACCTTATTTCCTTGCTCCTATTCCCGTTTTATTCCCTCTATTCCAACTGCTGGTCAAAAGCCATCCTTTGCATTTAGAACTTTTTGGACAGTGTACTGGGGGAGTTGGAAATTAAAGAGAGTTTATATATAGGAATCCTAGACCCCATAAAAAGCGGTTTTCTAGGGGAGTTGGGATTGGAAAACAAAGTATAAGGGATAGTGTTATTCATGTTATTTTAGTATTTTGGGTGGTGGTGATACGCGGCTAAGTAAGAAGACAAAAACCTTTTAGACGAAGGTATCGGGGGAGCACCCCACCTTCCAAACGGCTATAATTGTAGGGAGTTTTAAGGGGGGAGAGAGAGAATAAAAGAAGGCTAAGAGGCGAGAGGAGAAGAGAACAAAGAGAGCAGTAGGAAGGGATAAATACATATACATATATATAATATATATATATATTATTATTTTGTGGATAGAAAGAGGAGGAGCGGGGGCCGGAGATCGCCGCCGGGCGGGCTGATCGGAGGACCTTGTGGGCTTCCGTCGAGCGGCCGCATCGCTGGGCGGTCTGATCCGGCGCCGGGGATCTCTGCCGGAGGGAATCCGCGGCGGGATTTCGAGGAGAAAGCCGGTCGATTGAGAAGGATTTAAAGGGAAAGAGGAAAAAAAGGAAGAATCTTGGGAAAAGTTTTGATTTCGATTGGTCCACCATGCCGGACGGCGGGTACTACAATTCCAAGAAGACGGACGACGTCTGCGAGGATGTCTGCGGCGAGGTAAGTTTCGTTCTACGTCTGATTTATTTTTTCTGCTCCATTTTTTTGGGGGGTTATAGATATATTTTTGCTTAATTTTTTAGGGTTTTTGGAGTAGCTGGTTTGGATTCTATCGGTATATATGTTATTTATTTGATTTGCCCCTCCGAACCCCCTGCAATGTTGTATGCTTTTCATTAAAATTCCGATCTTTTTATGCTTTAATAGGTTTGTCCCCTATCATTATCTCAATGAATCATTGTTGGGGCTTTGCCCTATCCGTTTCCATGAGAAAAAGGGGGTTTTGTCTCTTCTTTTCTGTGGTTTAAATTAATAAAAGTTTCGATTGAAAAGTTGTGATTTTGGGGATCTATGTCAAAAAGGAACTCTTTTTCTTCCTATTTGAGTGCTACTTTCCAGGCACCCGGAGCCTGTTATTGTTGCCTAATTGGATGCTTACTGTTATTTTTTAATGCCATCTGGATTCGTAGTGTCCTAATTTGATTAGGATTTTGAAATTAAAAGGGTTCTATGGAAAGAGAGTTGTTTAGCAAAATTCAGTCTCTTATGTGCTTGTGGTGTTTGTTTAATCCGTTTGGTGATGATAAATATTGATTGACTTACATTATATCTAAATTTGCAGCAGACTACAAGAGCAGCTCTGAGCATGTCAAGGCTCCGATGTGCCCTTCGGGGTTTCGATTTGAAGGCACTGTTACTTCTCCTTGTGGGTGTTCCATTTCTTATCTTCATCATCTATGTACATGGCCAGAAGATCACCTACTTTCTGAGGCCCCTGTGGGAATCTCCCCCTAAACCCTTCAATACCATCCCACACTACTACCATGAAAATGTCTCCATGCAGAACCTTTGCAAGCTCCATGGATGGGGAGTTCGGGAAACTCCAAGGCGCGTCTTTGATGCAGTGCTCTTCAGCAATGAAGTTGATATCCTTGAAATTCGATGGCATGAGCTGAGCCCATATGTTTCAGAGTTTGTCCTCCTCGAGTCCAATTCTACATTCACTGGTTTGATGAAGCCACTCACCTTTGCAAAGAACCGACATCGATTTAAGTTTGCCGAGTCCAGGCTGACTTACGGCTCTGTTGGAGGGAGATTTGTGAAGGGGGAGAATCCTTTCGTGGAGGAGTCTTACCAGCGAGTGGCGTTGGATCAGCTTATCAGAATAGCAGGCATCGCTGATGATGACTTGTTGATCATGTCTGATGTTGATGAGATCCCAAGTGGCCACACGATCAACCTTCTGAGGTGGTGTGATGATATTCCTGAGAAGCTTCATCTCCAGCTCCGGAACTATCTATACTCATTCGAGTTCTACCTTGATGACAAGAGCTGGAGAGCTTCGGTTCACAGGTATCGAGCTGGGAACACCAGATATGCTCATTTCCGCCAAACAGATGACCTATTGGCCGATTCTGGGTGGCACTGCAGCTTCTGCTTCCGCCACATCAAGGAGTTTATATTCAAAATGAAGGCATACAGCCATGTGGATCGTGTGAGATTTGCCTATTACCTAAATCCATCAAGGATTCAGGATGTTATATGCCAAGGAGCAGACCTATTTGATATGCTTCCAGAGGAGTACACATTCCAGGAAATCATCGCCAAGCTGGGACCGATACCGAGTTCATATTCTGCTGTCCATCTTCCAGGTCACCTACTTCAGAATGCTGACCGGTACAGATATCTCCTGCCAGGAAACTGCAAGCGTGAGAGTGGCTAAGTTTTGTTAGTGGCATCATAGGTTGCTTGCAAATGCTACAGAGAAGGTGCACTTAGAAAATTGATCTATGGCTTTATATTGGAGATGAGTATCTAACTTGGTTGGATGATTCTTCTGTGGAAATGGGAAAGCATGTGTGAGCTCTGTTCTTATATGTGCAATAGATTTTGAAGATTTATTAGTATCAACACATGCTTGCCTGGGACCCATGTATTTGCCAAGGAGCTCAGTGGTATACCATGGGAGATTATTCATCTTTTTTTTCCCTTCCGATATGTGATATCACGCTGCTTGTTGTACAATGCAAACCGAGTGAGTTTTGAAACTTTTACGCCCTGGGAATTTGTTTTCTTCTAGAACTAATTTATTCATGAATTTTTCTTCCAGCCGGCCTTGATGTTTTATTGACTCTGAGATTGTACCAGCTGATTTACTGACTCTTGATATGGTGACAGTTCTGATTAAATTATGGGATTACTTTTTAGCAATCCAGTTATAATTATGGTTATGATTGCCCTGTTGCAATTAACACAATTCACTTTCCATACGTGAGGAATGCATCAACAAAAATTTAAGGAATCAACAAAAATGAAATTAATGATCTAGTTGGGATCTGTATTAGAGGGTCTCTGTGACTTCAGCGACCTGGATCATTTCATGCAACTTTACTGAGGTTGTGCATGTTAAATAGAACTTGATTAACTGATGCTTACATCTATATGCAAGGATGAGAAAACACATCAAAATACACCACAAAGAAATTGCCCTATCATTTTGATTCCATTTTATAAAATCTTTTTCCCAGTAGAATTACATATTTGTCTTTTGCAATAGGATTGTTCACAAGAAGTCATGGAAGACAGGACTGGTTGAGTCACTTCCTTTGTAGAAAAGATTTAGCAATGATTCACTTCTTTTCGACCTGCAGTCATCAGTGTTCTCAAGAGTCCACAAGCTTGTGCTTCCATTAGCTAGAATTTTGGTTGAATAAATTTCATGATCTTTCGTCCTTGGTTTTTCCTGGTATTTATTGCTGCAACGAGACTTTTGGATACTAAAGCCTGCATTGGTGGGCATTATCTGGTCAGGCTTTTAAAGGATGCATAACAACATGTAAGCTGTTATTTAGACCTGCTTGTAGCCATCAAGCTTTGCCTGTATTTGTGATCGGCTTGTATGGATCATTAGTTCGTATCAAGGTCTGAATTTTCTGTCAGAACTTGCTTCATTCTTCCTCTGATCTTCATCTGGATTCTGTTCAGTCTTCTCTTTTCTAATTCTTGTAAGTGAATCAGAGCCCCTTAACCTTGTTATTGCTGCACATCATAATGCATCAATTGAAGGCAGGAAAAAATAGCTCATAAATGAGTTGTAGAGCTGGGGATATCAACTCTGTTATTGAAACTGCAAGGATAAATCCATATCACCTGACTCTCCTCTTTGAGCAACTCATATAGTTGCACCGTTGTTGGTTCCAAGCTAACTAAATTGGTACCGACAGGTGTATTAACTAGCAATCTGTATGGAATGATACTTCTGTACAGTATCAAACCACAACATGGCAGAACCACAGGGAGGGAGAGGGCGAGGGCTGGAGAGGAAGTGGAGGGAGAGGTGGGAGAGAAAGAAGGGGAGGGAGGACTCACTTAGCTGGGCTTTGATTGGTTTGGATGGGCTTCGAGAGCTTCATTATGAAGGAGAGAGGTTAGAGAGATGTTGGATCCGGAGGAGGGCTTCAAGGTCTTTGCTACAAGGGAGTGAGGCCAGATTCTCTTTGACGGCTTCGAGGGCTTTATAGGCTTCGACAACAAGGGAGAGAAGCCAGATCCGATGACAAGGGCTTCGAAATCCTGAGAGAGAGAGAGGCTGGATGAGGCAGGAGGGGGGAAGGGGGAGAGAGCAGAAGAGAGGGTTTCGAAGTATCTGGAGGGAGAGTTATCTTTTTGAAGAAAACCCGTAAACCCAGCCGATAACTGACCGATTTGGTTTGATACACTCTGAACCAGCCGGTTCGGCATGGTTCACCGGAGCTTGATTGGTTCAGCATGTGGAAGTAGTGAAACAGCAATAGAATCATAGGATGATGACCACAATATGGTGATTATATGGATTTGTTTTCTTAGGAGTGGGAGATACCCAAAACAGGTTGATGATTACAGTATAGTGATTATATCCATCCCTTGTTTTTGTTCTTTTGTTTTCTCATATGAGCTAGGGTTTTTAGTTCCCCAGTATACTTTTGCTGAACAAAAAGGATATAGTTAATATAATTCCAAATCTGTCCTTTCTAACAGTGCTTTTAGGTGTCGTATGGACACTCGGATTTGCCATCTTTGCAAAACATACTGGAACAACCAAACAGCAACCTGTCCATTGGAAGATAATCTGATGGTAATAAGCATCTTTCTGTTTTGTTTTGTTCCGTCTTTCTCTATTTTTGGTTTTTGCGGGTGGGTGGTGGTGGTTGTGGTGGTTATTGCTTTCAGAACTCTTTAGTGGGTTGCAACTTTGAGAGAGTTTATTTCTCTGGAGAAGCCTTGGCATTAGACCTGCTTTTGTTATTATTATTTTTAATTTCTCTTTTCTGTTTGTGCACAGAGTGTTTTAGACCGGTTTATAACCTGTTTTAAATAATGGACCTTCTCTTCTGGACCGTGTCTTTCTTCTCGAGAAGAAATATAACAAGCCAAGTTGTATGCATTATCAAAATGAAATAAATTTCCTCAGAGCAAGGCTCATGAAGAGACACATTAATGTCCAGAGACTAAATCCAATTTATTCGTTTTATTGAGGAGGAGAATTACTATTGTTTTGGATACAATACTATTACTGCGAAAGACTGAACAGCTACTGCTGCTTTTGGATTTTGACTGGCTCAAACAAAATTAGCACCACATCTATCCACCCACCACCACCAACATACAGAGAGATGAGCTATCCTCTAACCCCATTCTTTGTCATCTCAGGAAAATTTCGTCGTTAAGAAAGATTTATGGTAGAAGTCCTTTTCATGGCTCCTCTTTTTCTGCTGTTAGTGTCTAAAAACTAAAAGATGCAATGACTTGACCCTGAGTCTCCCTGTGAGAAGACTTGGACTAAGAAGCTATGGGCACAATTTTCCAGTAAGCTATGGGCATACCTCTGGATACACATTGTCGGTGGCATGTTGTCTTTATAGAGCACACTCGTCAAGGCATTCAAATATCTGCCCAGATGCACACAATGAAAAGTGTTTCCACAAAGTGGTGGATGCCCCATCTCACTTTCTTGCTTTCTTGGTTCCAGTGGTCAAAAGAAAGCTTCTTACTAAGCAAGTTCTAGCATATATTTGAAAGCAGAGAACCTAGTACTAGAAATTCCTGTGTCCCCTCTTATGGCCAGTGATAGGATATGTGTGGTCTAGTAATAAAACAATATTCAGTCTAGAAATGAGGTTAAGTGAACTTTTTGACGGTCAACTTGGTGCTATCTCATGACAAATCCTCTCTCTGGATGCTCATTTGTTGGGCTTCATCTAGCCATAGGAACATTTGAAACAAGGTATGGGAACTTTGCTAACCTAGTTGTTCAATCCTAGTCGTTTATTCTGGGCCTTTATCATTAAAAGATGTTTTGATGCATGTCATGATGGACCCCATTACAGCCAAAATTCCAAGTCTATATCTTGCATCATGGTAGGTAATGATCCTACCCTAGGCCTTCTCTTGTTTCTGTTTAAGAGTTGAGAAATCAAATGCCGCATGTGTGACATACATCTGTAACTTAAGATATTCCATTTTTTTCCCCTAAAGATCTGCATAGTTGAGGCAAAGTTTTTCAAAACTGAGGACATATGAGTTGAACTTTAGAATAAAAATAGGAATGAGTGATTCCCATTTCAGCTCTTTGATTAGAAGGAGCTTTATTTCCATTCTGATTCTAAGGGAGAATAGGAAAATGCCCTACTCCCTCAAAATACAATCCTAACTTTCTCTTAGTATTTAAATCTCATTTCGATAATCAAACATTTGAAGGGATATGGTCATTCCAATTTCCATTTCAATCCATTCCGATTCTGATCGTGAACTAAACACACTCTAAATGGCAAGATGTAACCCAATCACCATTTTCCTATCATGATGAAGATTGCTTGGAGCTTTTGTTTGTGATCTTTGGTCCTCCATGCATGCTAAAATTCTGCCCCTAATTTGTCTATAAGGTGCTCTATATATAACTTTTTTTTTTGTTAATTTAGATACATCCCAATTATTTTAGCTTTTGCTCAGAGGAGAGAAATAAGGTTCCACAAACTAAATGTGAGTCCTTTTATTTCGCTCAAAGCTCCAGCAGACTTTTTCACAGCGTGGTTAGTTGTTTCGGTTTTTAAATCCTTTCTCATTAGGCTCTTGCTGTGGATCATTAAGTTACAAATCATCATGGCACCACATTTATTCACTTAAACGACTAGATCGGGAAAAAGAACGAGAAATGTTTAATAAGGTAACATCCTCTTTCTTTCAAGAGGCTTAGATACCGCTATTCCTCGTTCCTGCAGTTCGTGGTTCATCGAGCTCTTCCCATGAATCTAAGCGAACCCAGATGTACACAAACTTCTAAAAATATAATGAATATGACTGTTTATGACACATCCAAATTTCATCACCAAAACTAATTATGTTTAAAAAACTATAGAAGAGAGCTAAAATCATGCAAGCCTGCTTGCCCAATGGAAAGAATCCAAGAGAAACATCAAACAAGGTATATGAGATACATAAAACCCAAATTTATGAGAACATCAAGTATCTTGCTCATTCTCCCTATGTTATGCAACGGCACATCCACTTTAAATAAAAGCCTCCAATATCTTATAAAGCTTTATACAACAAATGAAGCCTGGAAGTGGATGTGGTGCAAGGAATTTGCTAGAAGTTAGCTTTCAGACTCCACTGAAGCGTTTGCTGCATTTTGTGCTTCCAAAAGCTTCAATTGGCGTTCTGCATGTTCTCTTTCACACTGGCTGATTCCCATGATAATATCAAGCATAGTGCCGGTAGTACCAAAAAAGACCAAGGGTGCCAAGGACTTCTTTCGGATCCCCACTGGGATAGCAACCAGAGCCCCAGCTACAGAGAAGAACCATGTACCAAGTGCACTGCAAGCAACCATAAGCATTGATTACCCTGCTGTTACCACTGACACTAATAGATCTAATTTAGAAATATGTTATTTCATTTCATCTGGTTATTAGGAAGGAAATTTGAATCAATTTGATGTAGTAGAAAGCTCTTATCTTCTATGATAAGATTTTGGTATATTAGGAATGGTTAAAAGTAAATAAGGAAATACTTGATTGTGCTGTGCTTGGCGTGGAATTTTATTATAATATCTTGGAAGGTTAATTAGGAACGGATTGACGAATGGGGTCTATTATTAGAGGTGTCATCAGGTCGCATTTGGCCATAACCATACCCAAACCTAAAATATATCTATTAGATCCAAACCCAATTAAAACTCTATACTCATACCTAATATTGGACCCTAAACAAGTCACATGTGGGTCAAGTTTCAGGCAAAAATCCAGGATTTAACATGTTGTTTTGGTATACTTTGAACTTTGAAGACCTTTTTTTTTTCAAATTACTTAATGTACCTAAAGTATTACCTCATGAACTGTGAAACACGAAAATATAAAAAATATATTAAAAATTATATATAAAAGAGAGTATCTGTTCAACAATTGCTTTTGTTATCTAAGCATTCATGTAATCAAAAAACATGAAGAATGAAAAGATCGTATAATAATCAAGCTTAGTATAATACTGACATATAACTCGCACAACGCATGAGGTACGATTTTTTTCTCCTTTTTTCCAACTCTTCTTAAAATGTAATATAACAATGCAACAAATTACAATAAATAGAAAGCTTCAATAGTGAAACTTCTGTTGCACATTAAGCAATGAACTTTAACAATAGTTAAACAAAGACTCCTATAATTAATACTAGAGTCCAAACAAGTTGAGCCTTCATGCAGAAACCCCCATGATTAATACTAGTATCATCAACTCAGCATAGTGTGATGCATGAGTTACATTTTTTTCTCTTTTCTCCAACTATTTTTGAAATACAATATACTAATGTAACAAATTATAATAAATAGAAGACTTCAATAGTCAAATTCTATTATACATTTCTTAGACTCCATTTTAGATGTATATAAAATAGATATTAAATCACAAAATATATATTATAAAAAGACTACAACAAATAACATGGCTAGGAATTTGGTCGAACAAGATGAGTTACAATTTCATTTCTCTCTACTTGATTATTTTTCTTTTACAATAAAAAAAATAGACACCCACATATATGCATGCATTTGTACATAAACATATATGTTTATATAGATGTTTATATGTATACATATACTCGGGTTAGATTTTAGGGTTTTGCATATAGAACTATCCAAACCCAAAACCGGAGCCAATAAAACTTCAGGTCTAATTTTGGAATCCAAACCCAACCCAATAGCTAGTGGGTATAATTTTTATACCCAAATCCTATATTTGGGGTCGGTTTTGATTTGGGTTAGCGGGTTATGAACCTACATGGCTCCATTGACACCCCTATTCATGATCAGTGGATCTTATTGAGTGTGCAAGGATCTATAAATAGAAGGATTGATCAAATAGAGCGGCATATTAGAAATTGAATTCAATTTGAATTTGGAGACCATTTTCCCTCTAGGAAATCAGTAGTCCTCCCTCTAAATTACCTTTGTCCTTATTTTTTCTCTTGTTTTAATGTTGCTACTACTATAACCTTATCATATACCACGACAAATACATACTCCTCATATGATAAATTTGAAAATATGACATATGGGCAAATTACCTGATCAAGTGCATCTTGCAAGAATCTTGTTTGGTCTTATACCAGTTCATGTTCATCTTTATGCATTTGTTGCCATATCTTTGATAGAAAGATTGATTTGGATGTGAAATAAATGCCTAGCATGTTCGACCTTCATTATAGATGACAATGGTTACATGTGAAAAAAATCATATGAACTACCAGGTCAGATAATACAGCAAGATGCAAATAAGCTATCTTTGAAGCTACGAAGTTTCCTATCCTAACAACAAAGCTACATCATATGCCCAGCATCTTACACATCTATGCACGTGTTTTGGTTGCTTAAAGTTCCATTTCTTCCATAATTTATCTCGGTAGCAATTATTTTGTTCAAAAATTTTGATGCCTTGCTTAAAAAAAATGTCATTGTTATATTTAGAAGAAACAATTGCTGCTTATAATGTGAACAGAATCCTACTAGCAACAATTGCATTGAGATTTTTTTATGAATTAAAACTACAATAAGCAAAGATTCACAATCACACCAAGCCATATAAGCTTTATGGTTTGTTGGATTATCCTGTTCTATGCTTTCATGTTGAATAGACATTAGCTTGATGAAACAATACCTATTCACGTGCATAACTTAAGTCTACCGAAAAAAGTTCTCAAGAAAACATTCCTTTGGTTTCCCTATTTAGGTAATGCATGCAAAAAGAAAACAGGTATAAGTACTTGCAATGTATGCAGGATGCAAAGTATTTTATTGAATAAACTGCGAAAGTATAGGCTGGATGATGAAAAAAGCTATAATTATATCAATTGGCTTCCTTCAGCTGTAATCCAGATAGCTGAGGATTTAATGATTTCTTGGTGGCATTAGCTACATGCATTTTCAAAGAGCCTGCTACAAGCAAGACAATCCACATTCCTTCTGTTTATCATGATTTGCTGGCTCATATGCTTCTAATATTAGTGACATATATATATATATATATATATATATATATATATATATATAAGGTTCAACCACAAATGCCTTTTTTTTCGGGGAAAGAGAGGCAAAGCTAAACTACAAATGCTAAGAAGATTGCATCTACTGTTCAGTAACAGCTTTTTGGTATTTTTCTAAGCTATAGATCAAGAAAATTATACAATAAATTGATCAGAATGAGTTGCTTCTGAAATTAATTTGCATTCTTGAGAATCAGAACATATTCTAGTCCTCAAAGAGAATTTTAGGCTACCACATTAGTAGAATCAGTTCTATTGGCAGTTCCAATGAGGTTGCTAATACCTCTGTCATTCCAAAATATTCAAGCATTCCCCTACAGTGGCATCGATAAGATTACCACATCTTAGATAATGTGTGAGCGGCTTATTCCACTTGCCCACATTATAATAATTATTTAGGTGCCATTATGGCATCCAACAGCTTTATTGCATGATATCTTAAAAGCAAGTATGAAGGCGTCAAAAGATGTGACTGAAGGATGAAAATGTCTAAGGTATTGTAGGTATCCATGGTATTCCCTGCAAATGAAAATTTTCGGGATATCAAAAATTTACCTTTCTAAGGACTAGGAATCTAGGAGCAACAGCTTATGCCAATTTCTCCCACTCCTTTTCACTTAGAAACTCCCACCATACAGAGTCATTATTCAAGATATACAGAGTCCATAAAGATAGATAACTAAAATCACACATGCTTATAGTCTCATATATAATTTCTTTCAGATTCTCCTTACTTCAAAGCATTTAAAGTTGAAGAGAACAATGACAGCACTTTCTGAAGTTTACAGAATCATTAAAGAAATTATTGAATTACCAATGACTCATTCAACAAGAAATGAGAAAAATAGAAGTTCCACCGAAATAGAAGTCACTAGCAGAATGATTAATCTCATGTTTCGAAGAGGAAAAATTGTTATCAGAGAAAACCATGACTGGTGCTCTCCTTATACGAACCTATGTTATAACTAGGTGCAAATATTTAAAGTTTATTCCAATTTCCTGCAAGTGCAAGGTTTCCTTATCTTATTGGAAAAGAAAAAGATGATCTAACCAAGCCTAATTATATTATTGTTCTTTCATTGTTGAAATGAACTTGCCATTAAATAGAAAGATAAGATCCATAAGATTTATGCCCAAGCATTAAGATATCGAACAAGGTTCACCATCCCAATATCGGACCCTATACCGGTACTTTCTAGTACAATGTCAGTACACCTGTTATGGAGGTCAGTTTGGTGTATTAATGCTTATTACACCCCTTATACCATATATCCATTCAGTAGTGCTACGGTATGACACAATCAGTATGTATTGGTATGAACTGCTACATCATACCATGTACCAAATGTGGCATCCATGCTGGTCATAGGATGGCATGAAGCTATGGGGTACCATAATGCATCATGTCATGCCATGCCATGGCAGTCCCATGCTAAGACACATGGCTATGCAAATGGGTCCATGCAATTCCATCTTGGTCTATACCAGCTTGTGCTGACAAAAATTCTTTTAGCAACTCAGGTCAAAAAATGAAGAAATATAAAGAGAAAACCTAAGAAAATAATCATAACACAGAAAGTGGAATACAACATATCAAATACGTAGCACTTTAATAGGAAGTACCGACTTAACGACTTTCCATACTAATCCACTAATAGATATATTCTCCATGCTCAAACATGATGAAGATTATTGAGGTGGAGGGTTTAGGTGAGCTCTAGGCAGCTGTCTTGGATATTGGTTAGCCACCATGCACCGGTATGGATCAGCATGCTTTGGCATGTGCCAATCCTAGGTATGCACCCTATAATTGAGTCTATACCTGACCGCAGAATATGTATCATATAGTGTTGACTATGAACCTAAATATTTATTTATGAAATTATTTAGTTCAGTCATCAATTAAATATTTTTAAGAGTGGCAATATTGAGATCATAGGTCACATGGTAGCAATCAAACCAATGGAACAGGAACCGCTTCTCCAAGCAGCCAATTTGATACGTTAACCCTTATCATGAAACTGAGAATTACATATGCAGAAATCCCATAGGCCACATGCAATTTAGAAGGTAACTTTCAACAAACATTCACTATGGGCAAGACTAATCATGCTTCAATAAAGGCTTAGATCTCCGTTCTCATCCTGCCATGGCGACATGCAAGTTAAGACCCTCATTTTGTTGTGGCGGCAAAGATAGAGATCACCATTCCCCCTCAGCTTGTGCACTTACCGGAACAATACCATAGGAGATCCAAGAAGGACCAATGTTTGCCTGTGTTTCTCTGAAGAGAAATCAATGTTTGCCCGTACATGTTTCTCGCTCATGTTATCCATCATCAAAGCCATATGCACTAGCTCACCTAACTGCTAATCTTCACTAATAAATTGATTTTTAACAGGTGAAATCTTCACATGGGCCATAATGACTGAAATTTCATTGTCTACACAAAACTTCTGTTAGTGCTTGCTGCAGGTCATTCAAACACAAACTTTAACAACTTCAGTGTCTTAGGTACAACTTATTGGCGACCTTAAACAACCATACAATAATCTATTATATGCTTTTCCAAGTGTATGAGAAATCATGATTTGGAACCATTTATGACTAGTTGTCAACCCACTACCACTGTTCTTCAAGTCTTAAATAGTCCATGCACATCAGGGACATTACTATGAGCCTAAATTACTAAAGGAAATGACTAAAGCCATGGACAACACTAGGCAATAGAGAACGTATAACATTATTTTCTCACTTTTTTTCCTAGATGGGTTTTATGTGACGATATGGATGACATTGTCATGCACTTAATTCAATACCCATAACTTTTTTTTCTTTTTCATCATAACTTCATTTCACAACTTGATGTATACATATTGCGAAACTGCATGTTATTGCTCTCACTTTGTTCTAAAATAATCATGTTACTTGCCTCCTGTATGTGAATCATTAACATAAATGCCTGGTAAAAAAGCCCAGCTAATCCTTTCTGGTTAACTAGGGAGATATCTACTTCCAAAGGTAAAAATATTAAGCTAAAAAAATTGACACATTGGATCATATATTAACATAATATCCTTTGAACATGTAGTGACATTTGACACATTTTCAATTAACCACATTGCCTTTATATTATGTATATTAGAGCCATTTAACTATATTGGTAAAAGGGAAAAAAATGCACTTTTAAAAAGGCACAGATACTTATCTAATACTCAAAATTAGATTTTCATTAGAAAGATTCATAATTGATGTCAGCAAATATAATATGGCTAATAAGAATGAAACTTTTGTATTGCATCAGTGTCATGAATCCCAACATCCAAATCAAACCCCTTAATATTCCTTTCTTGAGAAAGATCATTGTTATACGGTCTTGTTCTTGTTAGCTTTCTACAAAGATTTGCAAAGGTTTCAAAAATAAAGATTAATTTACTACCCTTTTTTAAGAAAAAAATCTTTAAAGTTAAATTAGATAAGATATAAGATTGGAAAAGGAAAGAAAGAGATTACTTGGAAACCGAGCAATCCTCAAGTTGCTTGACATTATCTTGAGTGCCACCAAATCCTCCCCCAACTCTTGCCATCTTCTCTTCCCTGTTTTCCTACTTCCTTCTTTTGTCCTGGCTTTTCTTCTTCCGCTTTTCTTCTAACCCAAATCCCTGATAGTCTTCCCCTGCTAAAGAATTACAGCTTGTCATGTAAGTATTTTAAGGGGCAAAAGTTAGATTTTTATATTTTTAGCTACTTTACATCTAAATCCAGATAGACGTCTAATTCCAATTAGATTGCATTTATTTCTATGATATTCATATATGATATGGCTAGTGATTTGGTTTTAGTTTGTGTTGGGATAAACTGACCGACCACCATTAACCGACTGATCTCCAGTGCAGACCGACCGACACCGACTCTGGTCCCACAAACAGACATGACTCTGAACGCGACTACCGACCGAACATCGACCAAGCAAGCCGATACTACTCTCAACCGACCAACCGAACATACCTTACCGACTCAAGATCGATAAGCGACCGATGTTCGGACACTACAGACAGCGGACTACTTCGACCATTGGTATTTCAGAGTTCTCAACCGACGGTCAACCCCTGACGCATAGTCGGCCGACTCATTCGACATATCATAACTGTCATGGACGGTTATCCTTCAAATATCACGGCGTAATCCGTGAAAATTAATAACCCACCACGAGATTACAGCCCAATGATTCTACGTCATAAAATACGGGACCATATCCAACGATTACAACTATCTTTTCTATAAAAAAGGGTAAGGCAACAGCATCGGTAAGCCACTTTCGAGCCGAGCTCTGCCATCTTTCTCGTTCAAAAATACTGTTGCCCAGTCTCCCTCTCTGACTTAAGCATCAGAAGGTCTCCATCGGAGACAACTCCGGTCAATGTGGACGTTGTTTTGCAGGTTCTCGTTGCCGATGACAGACGACGAGGGAGTTAGCTGCAACAGTTTGGGACACCAGGATTATAGGTGAAGCCTCGTGAGGGCATTTAAAAGATATTGACAAAATGCTGCAGACTACTTTAACAGTGTATGCATTCACTCAATGATACAATCATTATTATAAAGAAAAGAATCCTCCAATCAATATTGAATGCGTCGTCATTATGCATTATTGATCATGGAGAGGAATGTCAGGTGACAAACTTGGACACAAAAAATGGACGATGTCTCCCTAATAGCAGGACCAAAGAAGCTTATTTGGACATCAAATTCATGAAGATATTTTTTTTTTTATCAAATACCAGATAAATCTGTTCGAACTTTCAGTGCTCATATAAGTTGGTAAAAAAGGCCTAGTCTTTGAAATGAGTGCAGAAGTACTCAAGATTCTTGCGTGAAAGATGAAATGAAGGATTACTTTGTCATGTAAAAATTGGGTCGAGTTATTCTGCAAAGCAAATCACGGCTAATCTCCACACAAGGATGGCTAAAGAATCAAACCTAACTTAGTTTGCGGAGATTATTGCCGAAACCAATACAAGCAAGGGTCCGCAGCAACAGAAGTCATTGATCAGTAAAAGAAAATTAGTCAGGCATTTCATCGAACGGTGAGAATGCATGATTTGCCCCCGATGAAACCATGAGGTCGGAAAGATGGTTGACACAGCGCAAAAACAAAAGAAAGATGATGTGCTGGTGAGGAGACGGAAGGCAAGAAATCATCCTCGGAGAAAATACAGGAGACATGTATCGCCGTCAATGGGAGACGAAGGAGATCAGAAAAGGGAGGGAAAAGAAAAAGACGAGGCCGTTACGGGGCTTACCAGGATCTAGAGGACGGTGAGGTTTCGATCACGGTTGGAGATGCTCCCAAGTCGGCTCTGCTCCGCTATAGAGAAGGAGATGAGGAGTTGGTCAGGGATCGATTTGGCAAAAGAGAAAGTTGGGGTGGCTGTACCATCAAACACTAATTTAATATATCTAATATATATATATATTAAAATAAAAATATCTCAGCGGAAAGACCTTCATTTGACATTTGAATTTTTAGAAAAATAGGAGGGAGCAACGTGGATGCCTTACCTCTCCTGTTCGTGCGCTTTGCCTAAATATCTTTGATCGTGGCTCTTAAATACCGCTTAAGTCTTCCTGCTCATCTGCTCTCAAACAGTATTCACAGTGATTCTCTCCATCCCAGACAGTGCCGTTTCACCCATATTGTAGATGCATTTCCATTGAGAAAACACCATTGATTTCGGCTTCATTTGTTTTATGCATCTCACCTGATTGAGACTCGAGAGCAACTGTCGTGGAAGTAAAGGATGAGAACGGTTCGAGGAGCTCAAATCAAATGCAATAAATGGATCAATTGAGGCCATCTTGAAAGGAAAGGAGGCATTGGATGACGTCAAGAATGAAGGCCGCGATGGCAAAGTCGAGCATGAGAGTCGGTGGCATCCATGGATCCCAGAAGAAGAAGACGAGGAAGAAAGAATTGGGCTCGAGAGATAGGAAAGTCTAACAGATTTTTTTTGGGAAACGCGATACCAGACCAGTGAGAAAAAAAATTATTTGAAGATATCTATAAAATTTTAATTATATATTGACTTCTAGACCTCCCATGAAAAATGATCGATTCAATTTTTTATTATATATTGATAACTGTTCATGTATATGTATAAAAGAAAAATATGATTTTTGAATTCAAAAAAAAATATTATTTATAAAAAATAAAATTTAAGAAAATGAGATGTGGTGTCATAATGAGTACTGAAAATATTCTACTATCGATGGATTGTAAATTATTATAATAATCTAAAATATCTAATTCAATATCTAATACTTATTTTTTTCAAAATAATTTTATTATAATTTTATAAGTATGATGGGATTCTTGATTTTTTTTTAAAATTTATCTCTTCTTTAATCATATTTTGCAGTAAATTAATCGGTAATGTTGGAATAGGATTGAAGAATTAATTTAAAATATGACTTTTGAATTCAAAAAATATTATGAACAAAAAATAGAATTTAAGAAAATAGGAGAATGGGTGCTAAAAATGTTCTACTATCGAAGGGTTGTAAATTATTATAATCTTTAATATGGCATTTAAGAAGAAAAATAGAAATTGAATTCAAAAAGATGAATTTAGTCATAACTTGTACTTTGTTATAAAAATAATTTCTTAGCGAGGATCCTAAATTATAAGAATTTTTGGTTTTGGACCATTCAATAACACATTCACTTGATGAAATGCAATATTATTTTATATAGAGTTGTGAGTCTCTCGAACTTTTTCAAGCCTTTGTGGACGCCCATCTCCTCCCCACTCTCATAGCTGCCACCTTCCATCGTCTCCTTCCTCTTCATCATCATTAGCGTAGGATTTTTTTCTTCAATCTCTCTCAAATCGGATCTTCATAAAATAAATAAAATCAAATATTATTTTAATTATGAGATTTAGGTTTAATTAATAATATCGAAACAAGATATAAATAGTGCTATACAGCTCGTCAAGTTTATCAGAAAAAATAAGATGTACTGAGATTAGATTCTGATGTGATCGATGCAATATAGAGCCTAAATATCCAATACCAAGATTTGTTTCATATTTGATACTATGAATTTACTAATAAAATCTAAATATATATTTTAGATTATAAAAAAATTATATATTAGATTTTTTAATATCACATCTCTTACTCATGTCCATTATAATTTTTTATTTGTTAGTTATAATAAAATTTAATTTGATTTTATGCTTTTTTGCTCTTTAAATATAGATTACAATTTCGTATGGAGGATTATACTAGATTTGCATCATTTATTAATGAATACAATTTTAAAGAAAGAGGACTAAGTTATATTGTTCTTAAAACAATTTTGAATGACATGTAACGAATTAGAAGGCAAAAGAAATCGAGAAAAATTTATTGTAAGTGATGTATTTTTATTTTTTTATATATGAATGATTATATTTATATATTTTATTCTAATAATTGATAACTAAATTTTTTTTTACATATTGAAGTAGATGATGATGAAATTTCTGTTATTGATACGACTATGAAGCAAAAAAATATGCGCATGATGCAAATAGATGGTCATACTCTGTTTAATAATGATTCTGAAATAATTGATGTTGAAAATATTGATTCAAAAAATAATTTTTTTATCGATAAAAAAAAATAATTATATTGCTTCTTACTATTATGTTATTTAAATAATCTGATTTTATATTTTATTTAAAATATTTGATATCATTTATGATATTTTTTTATATTATATTAAATTTTTAATTTATAAAATATTATTTTAAAAAATAATTATATACCATGCGTATAGAATTTAAATTATTATATATAATATAAAACGGAAATCTCTCGACGGAGAAGCTTCTATGCGATACATGGAGCATTAGGAGAGAAACCTCCGTGTCAAACGTGAAGTATTAGAAAAAAGAAAAAAAACTACGTATTCTAGCATACGAGAAAAAAATAAAAATCTCACGTACAGAAGAGACGAATTCCCGATGGAGTTCGGAAATTCGTCTCCTCCTCCGTGTTCGATCGGGAATTTTAATCCCGATCGAACTTCGATAATGATCCTAGACTCGAGGCTATAAAGCCTCCGATCATCTCCCTCAAATCCTCCAACCAACCGTCGGTGAAAATGTGAGATTAGAGGGCTTTCCATGAGCTTTTCCAATGAGCCACCTTCACCAAATCTAAAGTATGTCCTCCTCTCTTTCTCAAACCCCACATGACTTTTGATGGCCGGATTTAGCCGCCGGCGACATTCTAACTGCCGGTGACATTCTTTTCTTCTTTCTTCCTCCTCTAATTTTTGTTTTTTTTCTATTTTCTGGTCGAGACTCCATTATATCCCACAAAAAAAAAAAAAGAAGGTAGAGGTTTCGAAGAGAGGAGACCCCGGAAGGGGGTCCGGGGAATGCCGATGGGGAGCTTGGAGATGCTGGCGCTAGAGGAGGAGGGCGAGGAGCGGTTCTTGCACTTGGGGCAGAGCTGGAGGATGTAGAAGAGGGTGCAGGGAGGAGGGAGCCAAGGACGAGGCCCCCTCGGCCCTGAACGACGCCTTGGAGTGGGACCACGAGCTGCATCGTCGTGCCCCCTCCATCGGATGGTTGGGTTTGGGCGATGTTCTCCTCGCTAGCGGACTTGGAGGAGGGGGGTCGGGCCCTTGGGGGAGTGCGAGGAGGTCTTTTGTGGGAGGGTGGGGAAAGGGCCAAGTGAAAAGTCGGCGAAACATGGGCCATTAAACAGCAGGCTAATGGAAATCACATCAATGCTTAGGTGGTGGGCCCAAGGGGTATAGGTTACCAACACTTATTTTGATGTGGCGGAAGGGAAGAGATATCATGATCAACATGAATATGGTACAGATCCATGCACCGGACTGCTCCATCTTTTTGACCTATAATAATATGGATGCATGAACAAGACTTTTCTCATGCTATCCAACTCAAGGGCCAAATGTGTGTCATATTAGCTTGCACCACCACAGAACGAGAGAAACAGAGACTCAAGGCTTATGATGTAACATGTGCTTTTCTTCCTTTTTGAACATTACCTTTGTGAGATAGAAGATAGTATTTTGAAAACTTAGGTAGGAATTATGCTTGGAATCATAAAAATTAGTTTGAAAATAAATTATATATAGGGGTGACAATCGGATCGAGTCGGATCATAAATGAATCGGATCAATATAGATCGGGTCAGAAAATCATCAACCCAAATCCAACCTGTTTATTAAATGGATCAAAAATTTAAACCTAAATCTGACCCGTTTATTAAATAGATAATCCGACTTGATCTGTTTAACCCATTTATTAAATAGATCAAATTAAGTTAAACGGATTAAACAGGTTAAACAAGTCGGATTAAATGGATCATAAACAGATTAAATAGATTTTAAATAGGTTAAACAGGTCTTAAATGGGTTAAACAGATCAGATTAAATAAGTCAGAAATATGTTAAACAGGTTAAATAGATTATCTGACTCAATCCAACCTAAATATTAAATGGGTTAAATCGGTTAAATGGATCAAATATCTAAAATCCAAATCCGATACAATTATTAAACGAATTAAACAGGTCGATCCATTTACGATCCAAATTCGTTTAACCTAAATTCAAATCTGTTTATGATGGATCGAACATGGATCGAATCATATTTTGCCAACCCTAATTATATGGCCTCTCTCCCCTCACCTTCTCTTCCCTTGACCCTGAACGACACCTTGGAGTGGGACCACGAGCCGCATCACCATGCCCCCTCCATCGGAGGGTCGGGTTTGGTCGGTGTTCTCCTCCTCACTAGTGGACTCCGAGGAAGAGGGTCGGGCCATTGGGAGAGCATGAGGAGGAGGGTTTACGAGAGACTTTCTATTGGGCTTGATGGCTAATTATTATTTAACTATTTTTTACTTTAAATCTGGTAAGAGTTTGGTAAGCTTGATTCCACTGAGTCTATTGAAGAGAGTGACGAGAAGGGAAGGATGGAGACAACTTTATCGGACTGGGCATATTCTCTGTGGTATTTGAATTTTTTTTGGAGTTGGATAGATCGATGGACTTACTATAACATTCTTGATGTGACACGTAGAATTATTGATGTAGACTGCTTCTAAATCTTAATTTTATATGATATTTGAAGTGATTAGGTTAGTAACTCATACATTTTATAATAAATAATTTTATTATTTTATTATTGATAACTTTTTTAGGTATTATCAAGTTGTCTTTGCAACGCTCTACTTGCTGTTAAGTATTGTTAGTATGTGTTAGTAACTCATATATTTTATGATGAATAATTTTATTATTTTATTGTTGATAATTTTTTTAAGTATTATCTTATTTTATATTGATTGTTATTCGAATTATCTTTTTAATTTTATAGTATAGTGAATAACTTCATTGTCTTATTCTTGGTATGATTTATGTAGATATGATTGTTAACAATAATTTTTTAAATTATATGATATTTGAAGTGATTAGGTTAGTAACTCAAGTATTTTATGGTGAATAATTTTATTGTTTTATTGTTGGTAACTTTTTTAGGTATTGTCAAGTTGTCTTTGCAATGCTGTACCAGCTGTTAAGTATTGTTAGTATTTGTTAGTAACTCATGTATTTAATGATGAATAATTTTATTATTTTATTGTTGATAATTTTTTTAGGTATTATCTTATTTTATATTGATTATTATTATAATTATCTTTTTAATTTTATAGTATAGTGAATAACTTTATTATTTTATTCTTGATATGATTTGTATAGATATGATTGTTAATAATAATTTTTTAAATTTAAAAATGATAAATATTTTTACTATTCCTATAGCAGTAATTCATTCATCTTAATATCCAAGATTAAAAATATATTTTTAGTGATTTAGACATAACAGATACTTTTGCTATTCTCACAGTAATTATGGATTCATCTCGATATGCAAGATTTAGAAGATGACTAATATTGTCAAAGAAAAAGAATAAAAATCTTAATATTATTAGAACATAATCGAAAACTTCTACTGATATAGGTAATACTTTATCGAGATATATTTTTTAATTAAGATTAAAAATTGTAAGTTCAATGATTTAGACATAACAGATATTTTTGCTATTCCCCCAGCGGTTATGGATTCATCTCGATATGCAAGACTTAGAAGATGACTAATATTGTCAAAAAAAAGGAATAAAGATCTTAATATTATTAAAATATAATAAAAAATTTCTACTAATATGGATAATATTTTATCAAGATATATTTTCTAACATATTACAGGTTTGAAAATTATAATATTATTATGGATGTTATTATTCTCAGCTATAAATTTCATCCAAAAAAATATGAGGTAGAGATTTTGTAGCCTTAAAGATTTAACTGAAACTTCTAACCTAAGACTAGCGCCTGCACTTAATCCTTTGGTTGAAAATTAGTATTATTTTTTTTATTATTATATTCTAATAATTATATTTAATTTTTTTAAGTTAAATCTTACATACATTACTTTTTAGGAAGATTTAATCAATTTTGGAATTTTGGTCGGTCTAACTGTGTATGTGAACAATGTGGTGCTATTATGTGATATGAAGAGAGAATAATAAAATCTAAAAAATCTTCAAATTCTAAATTTTTTTTATGCTATTGAGATGATAGAGTGAAGCTACCACTTTTCAAAAATACACCTCAAGTACTCGATAAACTACTTGCTTATAATCCGAAAGTCAGCAAGATTTTGAAAAAATATAAGAATATATAATTTTATTTTTTTCTTTAATTCAATAGAAAGAAATATTAATAACTCTATTAATTATGGTTCAGGTCCTTACATTTTTCATCTGAATGGTCAAAACCATCATAAAATTGGATCATGATTACCTATTGAGGGCAACAAATCTAAATTTGCTCAATTATATATTTATGACACTGATAATGATATCTCTAACAGAGTTAGTTGTTTAAGTATGAATAATGCATCAAATTTTCTAGATCTTGATATCGTCAGAGATTTGATGCAAATGTTGGATAGTTACAATTTTTGGGTCCGAGTTTTCCGAATGGCATGTGATAGATTTCAAGAATTTGATATTGCTAAGGTCAGACTTCAACTTTTGAGTGATAGAAATATGAATACAAGATGATTTAATAACCCTTCATGTTCTGAGGTTGCTACGCTAATTGTTGGTGATTTTAATATGCATTCTTCTGGCCATGATATTATTATGGAACATCAAACTAATGGTTTATATCGTATCAGCAAACTACATCTCAGTTTTATAGCAATGCAATATCCGTTACTTTTTTCATATGGTGAGGATGGTTTCCATACTGAAATTGTAAGAAGAAGTATTATGAGAAAACAACAACAAAAACATCAAAATATGAGTATAAGAGAATTTTATACTTATTGATTGCATCATCGAACATCTGAAGGTCATACATTATTACTGTTGCTCTTTGAATTGATTTTGATGATTACAAAGTATTTGAGAGGGTTACTAATAATTTTGGCTTGAAAAAAGATTTATTATTTTTCAGGGATAAAATCATAATTTTACCAAGTCCTAATTCGAAAGCCTCAAGAGCAAGAACAGAAAATTTATGATCTATTGGAGAAAATTTCATAATTTTTGGATGTATATTTTGAAAGAAAATAATATTTATAAAATTGAGTCGACCCCATGAGTCGACTCATGTCAAATGGGGCTGAACGGCACACTGTTTTTGGCTAGCACACCCAATTGAGTTGACCTCATGAGTCGACTCCTGTGCATGAGTCGATCCTATGAGTCGACCTTTGTTGCTGTGCACGCCAAAATTACAGAACAATCATTTTTTGTTCTGTGCCACAGTAGTCGACCCCATGAGTCGACTCATGTGTATGAGTCGACCCCTGCGATGGAAAAACTCCGTAATGACTAATTTTTCAGCTCGTTTTGATGTATTTAATGCTCATTTAATGATCTTCAACGGCTCTAAAACTATCCAGATCATTTTCCACCATCATTTTGAAGCTATAAAAGGCACTTAAAGGAGAGAATAAAGAGGATTTTTCAAGCATTCATTTCAGCCCTAAGCAAAGAGCCTTCTTGAAGTTAAAAGAAGCTTTCATTTCAAATTCACCAACTCCTCAAGAGCTCATTCAAGTATTCAACAATCTTGAGGAGAATCAGAAAAGCTTCTTTATTGTTGTGTAAAGTGTATTTAAAGCTTTATTTGCTCATTAAAGGAGCTACATTTGTATTTCCATGTGATTAACTATTATACTCTATTTTTGAGTTGATCTTTAGTTTCGAAAGGATTCCAAAACGTGAAAAAAATGATCCAAACCTTGAATCGAATTATATTGGGTTGGCTTGTACTCAAAAAATAAATATTCTAGCTTGAGATAGCTAGAGTCGGAGGTACCGACATTGTATTATTATTGAATACGATTTAGTGAATTTGAATTCTCAAGTAGAAGCTTGGAGAGTGGATGTAGGTGCAAGATTGGCACCGAACCACTATAAATCTTGATTGTTTGTGGTGTGCTTACTTGTTCTCTATCTTATTTTCTTTTTCTTCTTACACTCTTGCATCTAATATCTTCACTTTGCTTAAATCACTCACTTCAACTAACTTGTCTTTTATTACTTAATCCTTGTGGTTCTAGATTAATTTTAAATTTTTAAAAACCTAATTCATCCCTCCTCTTGGTTGCATAGCTGGACAACAATTACGGAGAGGTAGACTATTTTAGTAATATATTATTGATTGCTATACTTATGTTGAAGAGAGCCATTTTTGTTGGATCAAAAAGAACCAACCTCAGCTACGATCAGAATTATACTGTAGGTTGAAAGATGCTATTCTTAGATGTGATGGTAGAGCTTCATCAGTTAGTAAACGTATTGTATTGTCCTCCTCATTTATCGATGGTCTTAGATATTTTATGTAGAATTATCAAAATGCTATGGTAATTTGTCAATAGATAGATTATCCTGATCTATTTATGACATGTACTTGCAATCCTAAATAGCCCGAGATTAGTTATTTTCTAGAAAATATATCAGACCAACAGCCTTCTGAACGTCCTGATATCATTTCTGTGGATCTTCAAAATAAAATTAGATGAACTTCTTCATGATCTGAAGCATGAGAAAATATTTAGAAGAGTTGTAGCAGGTTTATGTTATTTCTTATTTTCTATCAATTTTTTATTATATTATTATTATTATATTATTAATTTTTTAATTTTATAAGTATAATTTTATTTATGTTCTTTTATGTAGTTGTATATTCTATTGAGTTTCAAAAGAGGGGGCTTCCACATGCTCATATTCTTTTATTCCTTCATGATAATGATAAATATCCTTCTGCTATGGATATAGATCGTATCATCAGTATAGAAATTTTTGATGATAAGAATAATCCAATTGCTTTTGAAACTGTCCAGCAGTTTATGATTCATGGCCCTGATTGGGTTGTCAATCTTTTTCTCCTTGTATGATGAATAACAAATGCACAAAATACTTTTCAAAGAAGTTAATGAAACAACTATGGTTGATAGTGATGGTTTTTCAGTATATTGACGAAGGAATGACAATAGAGTAGTCTAAAAAAATAAAATATTACTTGATAATCGTTATATCATTCTTTATAATATTGAGTTATTGATAAAGTATCAAGCTCATATTAATGTTGAATGATGTAATCATTCTTGATCAATTAAATATTTTATTCAAGTACATCAATAAAGCTCAGATCAAGCAACTATAATCTTAAAAAAAAATTGAAGATGATTCTAATATGAACAATGAAGATCATAGACCAATTGTGGATGAGATTAAGTAATTTTTAGATTGTCGCTACATTTCAGCTTCAGAAGTATATTGGAGAATATTTGATTTTGGTATTAATTATCATAAGCCCGGTGTTGAGAGACTTAGTTCCTATCTTCCTGATCAACAGTCCATTACTTTTAATGACTCTGTTAATTTACTTAACATAAAAAATCAGCTTCAAATTGAAGATACTATATTCATAAAGTGGATGAAGATGAATCAAAAATATGAGGATGCACGGACACTAACTTATATCGAATTTTTAATTCATGGATATGGCATAGTAATATAAAGGAATGAAAATAAAGTATATCTGAAAGATGTATTGGAAGAATATATTATGCACATCCTGAAAGTGGTGAGAGATTTTATCTATAAATGCTATTGAACATTGTAAAAGGGCCTACATATTATGAGGATATTCGTATTGTAAATAGTATTACATATCCAAATTTTAAGGATGCATGGCATGCTCTTGGTTTGTTAGATTCGGATAATGAATGGAATGAATGTTTGACGAAAGCTAGTTGTTGGGCAACAGGTCCACAAATGAGAGTTCTATTTGTTATAATGCTTTTATATTATTAGGTATCAGATCCACTACAACTTTGAGAGAATAATTAAAAATTAGTTTCTAAAGATATTATATATAAGCAGAGATAAATTTTCCAATTTGATCGATTGCAATTGTTAAAATCACAGATAAAAAATTATGCTCTTATGAAATTGAACAGCTATTAATTAAATGTGGTAGGTCTTTGAAAGACTTTTCTCAATTACCTTTGTCAACTGTAAGTCTTCTTGATCAGAGATAAAATCACTTAATTCACTAAAAATTATCTTATAATATTGAAGAAGTTATAGAAGAACATAAAAAATTATTTACTGATCTTAATACTGAACAGTTTGTTGTCTACAAAACTGTTATGGGAGCAATCTCGGCTAATAGTGGTGGTTTATTTTTTATTTATGGATATGATGGTACCAAAAAAACTTATATTTATAAGACTATTCTAGCTGCAGTTAGAGCTAAAGAAAAAATTACATTAGTTGCTGCATCTTCGGACATTGTTGCTTTACTTCTATCTGACGGGAGAACTACACATTCAAGATTTCGTATTCCAATAGTTATCAACGAGAATTCAATTTATGAGATTAAATTCGATAGTCATATCACAGAATTAATCATAAGTACAAGAATTATTATTTGGGATAAAGCTCTAATAGCTCATAGATATTGTTTCGAAGCAATGGATAGAGGTTTAAGAGATCTTTTATGGTATGTAGATTCTGAGAATATATATAAACCTTTTAGAGGGAAGGTAGTACTTCTTAATGAAGATTTTAGACAAATTTTGTTTGTTGTTCTTAAAGATCGAAGAGAAGATATTGTTCAAGCTTACATTAATAGATCGTATTTACGGAACCATTGTCATGTATTCAAATTATAAACTAATATGAGATTAATGAACAGTAAAAATTCTATCACAAATTCTCAAGATATTTTTTAGTTAAGTAATTGGATACTGAAATTTGGCAATGGCGATATTGGTGATGGAGATGGGGACTACTTGATTGAATTTCTATCGAATTTTATCATCATATCGCAAAATAGTGTACATAATGATATAATACAGAGTATTTATTCTGATTCGAGTTCAAAATTACTTGATAGAGAGTATTTAAATGAGAGAGCTATTCTTGCACCTACAAATAAAATTGTTGATATACTAAATAAGAGAATACCTTCTTCAATATTTGCAGAAGAAGTTGTTTACTTAAGTGCTGATTCAATTTGTAAGACATCATCTAACTGTGCAGAAAAAGATCTCTTATATCCTATCGAGTTTCTTAATTCTCTAAAATTTTTTGAATTTTCAAATCATGAGTTAAAGTTAAAGATAGAGATACCAATGATATTACTAAGAAATTTGAATCAAAGTGCTGGTCTTTGTAATAGTACTTGATTGATAATTACAAGATTATTTTCTAAGATTATAGAAGCTAAAGTTATCGGTGGAAGCAGCATTAGTGATCATGTGTTTATTCCGAGAGTGGTTTTATCTATAACTGAATCTAAATGGTCTTTCGTATTGAAGTGAGATAGTTTTTTCTTTCTGTGTATTTCGCCATGACTATTAATAAGAATCAAGGGCAATCGCTAAAATAAGTTGGAATATATTTATCAAGGTTATATTTACTCATGGACAGCTATACATTGCACTATCTAGAGTAACTAGCAAAGATGGTTTAAAGGTATTGATAAATAACGGTGAGCATTTCAATGATTATTGTTCAATGAAGAATATTATTTATATTATTTCAAATCTATCTGCTCTTCTTAATATACAAGATTTATAATTACATATTAATATTTCTATCTCGATTTCATATTTATTTTAATTATTCTGTAGATATTAAAATATATTTATTACAAATTCTTGATCAACTACAAGATGCATTGTAATTTATTAAGCAATTTAACAAATGAGAGAGACAACTAAAAGATAGAAGTTAGAACTGACAGAATATAGGATTAAGTTAACATAAAGAACAATGATCTTAATTATAAATTTGGACATGTTCATTATTGATGAAGAGGTACCTTTCTTCCTATTTTCAAATATTTTCTACTCTTACATTCATTAATATTTTTTTATAATAATTATTAATATTTTATTTTTTGATTTGTTGGTTTGTTAGGGTAACCATATGCATGCTATAATCAGAAAAAATATTGTACAAAAATTTCATATGCTTATTGAAGAAAGTTATATATATCTGATTACTAATATCAAAGTTATACACATTGATGGAATGTATCATCTAATAAAGAATGATAAAAAGATCTTTTTTCTGTTGATCATAAAATTTAAAAAATATTAAAAATTAATATATATCCATCTCTATATAAATTTTATTTCATAAATTATGATGAAATAGTGAATCAAGTTGATAATCATATCTATTTTTAGTGGTAAGAATAAAAATTACACATGTATCTTACTTAATTTTTTGATTATTTTATTAAACTAATAAATATTTTTTATATCTATATTTTGCAGATGTTATTGAAAAATTGATTACCGTTAGATTTTTGGAGAATATTCATGCTCAGAACTCTAATGTTAAAAGAAGAAATTTGGAGCTATTGATGCTTGAGTATGCATTTTGCTTAACTTGTACTATATAATTTATATAGAAATATATTATTTATCTTTCTAATTCAATATGATGTTATTGTAGTGGACTGAGGATAAAAGTAACTTTCTAGGATAATGCTACTGATTATATAGATGAAATTAAAATTTTACAGAATTTCACTCATCTAGTTCTAATTGTAACATCAACAATGGTTAAAATATTTTAAGATAGATAAAAAATATTTTTAATTTTTTTATATTAAAATTTTATTCTTAATGGGATATTTATATTTTAGGTGAGCATTATCTTTTCTCTATCAGTGCAATAAAAATTTATATCAACTTGGATATATCTGAAGTGAAAAATTTTAATCATAGATATTGTTTACTTATTCATTATCTTACTGTTAAATAATTTTATATATGACAAACTACTAACTAAATTTGATAATTTTTTCAGTAAAAATTTATTATATATAAATGATGTTTAAGGAATTATATCTCAAAGCCAATCACAAACTTCTTCTGCTGATCCATTGTCTATTAAAAAGATAACAATTCAAGTGATAAAATCTATCGAGTGGGATTGTCATGAACAGGTGATTGAAATTATATAATACTAAAACTTCATTCATATATCATATAAATTTTTTTAATTTAATATTTATATTAGAAGATATATAATTATAATTAAATATTAAACTATTTAATTTATAAGAGACTATATTTAATTATGAAGCTCTAATTAACGATATCGAAATAAGATATGGATGGTGCTATACGGCATGTCAAGTTTGTAAAAAAAAAGTAAGATGCACTGATATTGGATTCTGATATGATCGATGCAATATAGAGTCTAAATATCTAATACCAAGATTTGTTTCATATTTGATATTAAAACTTACTGATAAAAGATAAATATATACTTTAGATCATAAAAAATTAAAATTTTATATATTAGATATTTTAATATCACATCTCTTGCTTATGTCCATTATAATTTTTTATTTGTTAGTTATAACAAATTTTAATTTGGTTATAATTTTTTTTATTCTTTAGATATCGATTATAATTTTATATGAAGGATTATACTGGATTTGCATCGTTTATACTTTTTGATGAAGTTGCTCAATGGTTAATAAATAAATCAGCTAAAGAATTATGCATGGATAAGGTACATACAGTATATATTTTATATTTTATTCATTCAATAAATTACTTGATGATATTGAGTCGTATATTTTTTTCGTACGAAAAGATGATGATTTTATTATTTCTTTAGAAATCAAAAAAATTATAAAAAAAATTATATCTTTCAAATTAAAGTTGATGAATACAATCTTAAATAAGAAGAAATAAGCTATACTGTTCTTAAAATAGTTTCGAATGATGTATGCAATGAATCAGAAGATAAGAGAAATCGAAAAAAATTCATTGTAAGTGATATATTTTTATTTTTTATATATAAATAATTATATTTATATATTTTATTTTAATAATTGATAACTAAATCTCTTTTTGCAGATTGAAGTAATGAGGATAAAATTTCTGTTATTGATATGACTATGAAGAAAAGAGATGCACGTGAGATGATAGGTGGTCATGCTCTGCTTAATGATGAGGATTTCGAAATAATTAATACTAAAAATATTGATTCAAGAAATGATTTCTCTGTCAGCAAAAGACAGAAATGATTATGTTACTTCTTATTATTATGTTATTTAAATATTTTAAGTTTATATTTTTATTTAAAATATTTGATATCATCTATGATGTCTTTTATATTATATTAAATTTTTAATTTATAAAAATATTATTTGAAGAAATAAATATATGCCGTGCATCACATGGGGTTTTAAGCTAGTATATATATTAAAATGGAGGTCTCTACGTTGGCAGGAACTCCATTCGACATGTGAGGGTTTTAGGGAAAGGGGAGAGAGCCATGTGGAAAAAATTCATGAATTCAAAACTTGCGATGCGAGGGTGCTGTGGGGATGGAGACCATTCTTCTTGAAAGAAAAGGAAACTATTTCTCTTCGGAAGGCCCAGGTTGCTTCTAAAAATTTTTCTATTAATGTAGATGAATAAGGATCAATTTCTTACCTGATTAGCAGTAGAACCAGAGATCAAATCTTAAATAATCTGATATAAATCTTCACAGAGGCCTGGATGTGCATACCCTCTACTTCGCATGCACGTCAGATGCCGTAGGAAAGCAAGATAAACTCTAATCCAATCATCTTCGTAATCCAATCAAACGAGGAAGGAGATGTGCTGGTGTGACACCTCACACCAGCAGGTGGGATGCCTAATAAGGATCCACGTCCAAGGGAAGAGGGGCGACACCAAAAGGGAAGAGACCAAGGGAAGAAGAAGGCTCTTTTCTTCTCACGCCTCTCTCTCTCTTTCTCTCTTCTCTCAATCTGATTTATTTGCTATATTTACTATGCATCTACATGTAGAAATTCTCTCTATTTATAGATGAATCCCATAATCCAATAAGTATAGAAGTCCTAACTCAAATCTGATTTGAATCAGTCTAATACTTATGAAAGAAGGATTCCTACATGAGATAGAATTGCCATCACTTATGACAACCAATTTGCACCCACTCCCTCACCCACATGGGATGCCCCAAATCAGCACCATTTCAGATGTTGGTTGGCCCACATGAGAGAGAAATCTCAGTGTAAGTGAAAATTCTCATATCTCATCAAAACGGATCCGATTCGAATCCAATTCGAAGCTGGTTCGAAATAATTTCGAAAGGCTGTCAATCCCAAACTCTTAAGGACTTTTGTACCAAGTCTAACTTGAATTTTTAGATCTAATTCAATCTAATTAATTCAGATATAATCTAAAATTAATCAGCACTTAAATCTAATCTTTTATATGCTCATGGATCATAGATCAGAAACTGTTCATTCTCGAGATCGAACTTGAACCTCATGTGTAGTGCTAGCTAGACATAGTCAACTCTTCAATCTCGTTTGATCCATAACTTAATTCTCAATCAAGTTAGTTTATATGTTCAATCAAGTCAAGTACTTCTAAATTAGACATATAAACATAGATCAATTCTTTTCTACTTTGTCTGACTTGTGTGTGTAACTCCATAGGTTCAAATACTAAGCCGATAGCACAGAAATTAATTTCTGCACTAATCGAGATACCATCTAGCAATGATTTCTGACATCCAGATAGGTCGAATTATCGTAAAAAAATACTTCAGAATTTATACACATGATTATCGCATAATTCATCCTTTTGACCTTGAATGCTCTAGGATGATCTCAGGTTAACTGTCAATCGAGATTGCTTTATCCACATTGTATTTCAACATTTCAAATCTATCTCACGGATTATCCTAGTCAAGATTTTGCTAAATTAAAATACAGTGATATATGAACTTCAATAATTTAGAAGGATCAATCCCATCTTGATCCATACACAGACTTTGTAAGTACTTGACTGTACCCAATAGCCTTCCGTTACTGTATTAGAAATCTAGATAGTCTGACACCAAAGCACAGTGAGTTGCTTGCAAGTCACTATGGTGATCTCAAGTTTGAAGGATACTTATACTCATGTATTTCGTGAGCAGCTCTTGACAGCAGAATGCTCAGCAGGTGAGTCACTTGTTCAGTGACGATGTACCCCTACATCACACCTGTATGCCATACCAGTGTCACCACACTCCTTGGTTAAGAGGACAACCAACCCATATGGCACACAACGATTTTCACTCGATAAACGTCATCGTCCTATAATGACCTATCATTTGGTTACAAACATGTGTAAGAACTATACGATAAATTCTCTCTTTATTATACACTAGCATAGTTCTAAGGACTTCATCACAGCACAAGAGTTCAAGAAAGATGTTACTTTGTAATGAAAAATGATAGAATAATTTTTATTCATTAATCAATAATTCATATACAAGGATGAACTCAATCGTCGCACAATTGATTTTAGAATATAATTTTCAACTTCTACTTAGACTAAAGCCAATCGGGGTAGTATCTTATATCCATCTTCTATTTGAAATCATTGAACTCTTTAATTCGAGAGCTTTAGTGAAGGGCTCAGTTAAGTTCTCCTTTCCATCGATCTTCTGAAGCTCAACGTCACCTCGATTCACAATCTCTCGCACCAAGTGATAGCGTCATAGAATATGATGCAGCATCTGATGCAGCATTGTATTCTGCTTCGCATACAGAATCGACCATAGTATGTTGCTTGAAACTCTTCCAGCAAACTACTCCTTCATTTAAGTTAAATGCGTAGCTCGACACACTTCTGCTGTCATCACAATCTGATTGAAAACTAAAATCAATATATCTAAAAGTTTCAGGCCAGTGTCTCCATAAATAAGTCATTGATCTTTAGTATTTCTCAAATACTTAAGAATTGCTTTTGCAATCTTCCAATGCTTCTCATCCGGATCTGACTGGTACCTACTTACTACTTCTAGTAAATAGGCCACATCTGGTCTCGTACATGTCATAACGTACATGATAGATCCTACTGCCAAATCATATGGTATTCTACTCATGCATTCTCTCTCCTCAAGAGTTATCAGACAATCTTTTTTGGAAAGAGTAATCTCATGACCTATTGGAAGATAGCATTTTTTGAATTATTCATGTTGAACCGCTTCAATAAGATATCGATGTATGAGGATTGGGACAATCCAAGTAACCTTTTAGATCTATTCTTATAGATCTTTTTCTCAAGGATGTAGGATGCTTCTTCCAAGTTCTTCATAGAGAACTGTGATGATAACTATAGTTTCACACTCTGTAAAGCTAGGGTGTTATTTTTTAGTAACAATATGTCATCCACATATAGCACAAGGAAGATGACTACAGAATCGGAAGCTCAGTTATAGATGCAAAGCTTTTCTACATTCCTAACGAAGCCATATATTTTGATCACCTTATCCAAATGCATATTCCAACTCCTAGACGCCTGCTAAAGTCCATAAATAGATCTTTTCAGCTTGCACATTTTTGACTTATCTGTGGATGTGAACCCTTCAGGTTGTATCATATACACCTCTTCTTCCAGCTCTCCATTAAGGAAAGTAGTTTTGACATCTATTTGCTAGATCTCATAACCTAAGTATGCAGCGATGGCAAGCATAATTCAGATAGATTTGAGCATTGCCACAGGAGAAAATATCTCGTCATAGTCAATACCATAATGCTGAGGGTAACCTTTGGCAACTAGACAGGCTTTATAGATCTCTCTCTTCCCGTCCGCTCCTCTTTTTCTCTTAAAAATTTATTTACACTCTATAAATTTTATTCCTTTGGGTGGATCAACTAGTATCCATATACCATTGATCTTCATGGACTCCATCTCAGATTTCATGGTCTCAAGCCATTTCTGAGAGTCGAGCCTTTGCATAGCCTCCATATAGGTGATCGGATCTTCATCATTCTCATTAAGTTCGATGGGGTCACCATCCCAGAATAGGAAACCGTAGTATCTATCCAGCTGACGTGGTATTCTACCGGATCTCCTCAATGGTACCTCTACTGGCTCTGAATTCGATTCACCAATCAAATCCAATTCTATGTGTGTCGATCCTTCCACCTCATGAACTTCATCAAGTTTGATTTTATAGACATTAGCTCCTTCACCAAAATATTTTTTTTCAAAAAGATTGCCCGACTGCTGACAAACATCTTTTATTTTACAACAAGATAGAAATAGTACCCTTTAGTTTTCTTTGGATTTTCTATGAACAAGCATCTATCGGACTTCGGTCCAAGCTTATCTGTCTTTAAACGCTTGACATAAGCTGAACACTTCTAGATCCTAAGGTGTGAGAGCACCGATTTATATTCAGTCCATATCTCATATGGAGTTTTATCGACAGACTTGCTCGGCACCTTATTTAAAATATAGCAGGTAGTTTCTAGAGCATATCTCCAAAAAGAGATTAGTAGACTCACAAAGGCCATCATGGATCGACCATATCTAACAAGATTCGATTCCTTCTCTCCGACACTCCATTATATTATGATGTTCCAGGAGGGATCCACTGTGAGAGAATCTCATTCTCTTCCAGATATGTCAGAAACTCATTGGTAAGATATTCATCTCCTCGATCTGATCGAAGAATCTTAATACTCTTTTCAGTTTGTTTCTCTACTTCAGCATAGAATCGTTTGAACATTTCAAAAGATTCTGACTTATGTTTCATAAGATAGACATACCCATACCTCGATAGGTCGTCTGTGAACATAATGAAGTAGTAGTATCCTCCTCTGGCACTAATGTTCATAGCTCCGCATACATCAGTATGTATTAGATTTAGGATATCGCTGGCTCTTTCATCTTTTCCCTTAAAAGGTGATTTAGTCATCTTATCAAGTAAATATGATTCACAAATAGGCAATGATTCACAATCATCTAGCTCAAGGACATGTTCCTTGATCAACCTGTCAATCCTACTCTTATTTACATGACCAAGCCTACAATGCCAAAGGTAGGATTCACTGATATTATTTAATCTAGAATGTTTGCTAGCTGTGTACATTACACTAACAGATCATGATATTATGTATATGCCATGTTTTAATTATCCACGCATAATTGCACTATCATTCACAATGATATCATAAAAATCATCTTTTATTATAAATTTGTAACCAAATTTGGCCAAAAAGCCTACAGAGATGACATTCATCATAAAGGAGGGACAATAACAATAATCATCTAACATAACACTACTAGACTCGAAGACAAGTTGTAAAGTTTTCAAGATCAGAAGTGGAACAAGGCTTCCATCTCCAACATTAAGGAACCGCTCGTCCTCTTAAAATTTTTTACTTATCTGTAGTCCCTGCAACGAATTGCATATATTAATAGGACTTTCGATATCCAATACCTAGGTAGTAGTATCACAAACAGAGAAATTATAATGTGTTATCATATAAGTACCTTGTGAAGCAACTACTTGCTTCTTTCTCTTATTTTTAGACCTGTTTGGGTCAAGGGTGACTATATAAGTAGGATAATTTTTTTTTCAATGATCCAGCTTCTTGTAGAAGAAACACTCTACTTGATTCTTATCAATTTTTGATGGTTTGCTCTGCTTAGGATCGGTGGCATGGGATTTCTACATCTTTTTCTTCTTTTCTCTCCTAGAGGATCGACGCCCTGCAAATGAACCTCCCACTAAATTCACTAGCTTCTTCTGGAGCTGGTGATCCTTCTCAAAAGTCTGCAGTAACTCTAGCAAACCATGGTAGTTTATCGCAGACTTCGTCATTCTATAATGACTAAGAAAGGATAGGTAGGATTTCGGTAGTGAATTAAGGATAGCATCCTTGTCTAATTATTCATGCAATGAAAAGCCAAGTTTGCTAAGACATTCAATCTGCTCAATCATGTACAATACATGATCGATGACTGAAGTCTCCTCTCGCATACGGGCATTGAATACTACGTAGGAGGTTTTGTGTCTCTCTGCATCCTCAGGGGTACCAAAGGACTGATTCAATATTTGAATGATCTTCTCTAACTGCGTATCCTCGAACTTACGACTAAGTTTGTCGTTCATAGCTGCTCTCATCACACAATGCACAATCATGCAGTCATTGAATCACTTCATATTAGTGTCTCTCGCGATACGAGAAACATTGGCTGTAGGTTCTTTAGGTGCCTCATCTGTAAAGATATATAAAATCTTCTCGTGCTCCAAGACGATCTTTAATTTTTGATACCAACTATCGAAGTTGGGTCCCATGAGCTTGTCATTGTCCCACAGCGTATGGAGAGATAGTGGATTGGCCATAACTAAAAAAAAATATTAACCTATTAGTATATGAATTATTTTTAATCCTGAAGATATGAACTTTAGTCTAAAGATTCTCCCACTATTATTATAAATTGGTAGCCTCTACCTCCAACTCGAGAAATTACATTAATTCTTTAGCGGGTACTAGAATCCACATGGACTGCATTCGGATCTGAGTATGGCTCGGCCAACCCTAGTGCATCCATGGATAGGTTCATAATCAATTATTTTTTCAAATAATTTCTAGCAATTAAGTTTTACCCCAGGCATTCCTTTAGCAGGCATGTGGCGCCTCCACTGAAAATCCTAGTCAGGTCCAACCATTAATATGGCACACCAAGTGCATTTAACAAATGGATGTTTAGGTCCGAGTGTGGCTTGATTAATCTGAGTATTGATCTGAAAGTATACCATGATGATGATATGATGAATGATAATTTTAATACGTAATAGACACCAGGCGTGTGACGCCTCCAATATCTATTTGGAATATTGGACTCATTATCACGCACCTTAATGGGAGGTTATGACCAAGTTATCCAATAATTTTATCATTTTATTGACCTAATAATTTAAAAAATTTGATTTCATTGATCTGAGAATAAGAGAAGAAGATGACCTGCAAGTTGCAAATCCTCCCACTGACTTAATCAACTCATGTAAAGGATTAGACACAAGCTGGTCTAGAGACACCTAAATTAGTCATACTGATTCACTTTAATGACATGAGTCTGCACGAATCGACTAGTGATCTAATCAAAACATAATCTATCATGTTGGTCAGATAAGTAAGATAGTGGGAGGGATGTGCCCTTAACTCATAGTAGATGCATCTAGGTGAATAGCTTTCAATTAAAAATTACTTGATCGAATCTGCCAAACTTACTTTAGATACTAACTGATTAATTAGTTTTGATTTGACACACCTAAAGATTTGGACTCAACCATGAAGCCATGATCATGATCCATTTATTAAGGTCAAATACATAGACTTGATCAAACTTCAACTATAGAGATTGACTTAGAGAAATATTGATCTGATCTAATTCAATACTTGATTAGATTTAATCAATTTCTCTACATAGTCCATATATGTTTCTAATCCTACATCTAACCCATTAGAAGAACCTGATTCATGCTAATCTTTTGCCCATCGATTTATATGGTGTCTTAATGATCTTCAATTCTTAAATCTAGATCATTCAAAACTTAATTCAAAATTAAGTATGTAAAATATGTGTTTCAGTCTGTAGAACTATTCTATAAGAATTTCAGATGAAGCATACCATATATTTCAATCCATAAAAATAAATTTTCATAATATATTTAACAATTAAACATACATAGGTATGATTTAAACTTCATCATACATATATCTCATGCATCATGATAACTTTTAGATCAATACCAATTACATTTTATGTAACATACAATTCAGATCTAAAATTATTTTATATCTAAATTTTATCTTATTGTAATGAATCATAAATCACTTTAGATCTAATCTAAGTATATTTATGATCAAAATAATACATAAAAATTTATTCACTTTTTTCTTCATAAAATTAGATCACAATGACATCCCTACACGTCATAAGAGAACCCATCGAATAGGTAAAAGAGAGATTAATATCTTTAATCTTCTATGATCGGACAGTCTGGTGATCTCATCAGTTCGATTACTAGGCTAATAAGATTTAAAATCTAATTTCATACATAATTACATCAACATGCAATTATTGATAAAACTATTTTATGTTATGAACATATCCTTGATCTTATCAATTATGTTCTTCATCTAATCTAATTAGATTTGATGTATCATATACATCATATCAGATCTGAAATATATCTTATACTGATTATAAAACATCAATTTTAAATTTTATACCATATAGAAAACTAATTAGACGCAAATATGAAAGCATAAGGAATAAATTTATGATAAAATCTATTTTCACGCAGTGCTGAATTCCGATAGGATTCAGATCTAAATATCTATCAAAATGGATCCAATTTAGATTTAAAATAAATTTTACTTCATAAAGAAAATAACAACATTAAAATTTTATTAAAATAAATTTAAAATAAATTTTAATTCATATTGTTATTCCATAAAAAATACAGCAATAGCAAAATTCTGTTATAACAAATTTATAACAATTTCAATCAACCATTGATTAGGCACCTCTAATCCAATCAAAATTAGATAAAAAATTTTATATAAATAGATTTAAATCAGATTTAATGTCTCACAAAAAATTTCAATTACATCTTCTATAATTAATCTCAAAAAATTTAGTTATGTATGCATATATTTCAAACCTGTTTTAATACCAATTGAAGGGAAGGGAAACTATTTCTCTTCGGAAGGTCCAGGTTGTATCTAAAAATTTTTCTATTAATGTAAATGAATAAGAATCAAATCCTTACCTGATTAGCAGCAAAATCAAAGATCAAATCTCAAATAATCTGACATAAATCTTTACGGAGACCTGAATGTGCAGATCCTCTACTTCGCATACACGTCAGACGTCGCAGGAAAGCAGGATGAACTCCAATCCAATCACCTTCGCAACCTAATCAAATAAGGGAGGAGATGTGCTGGTGTGACACCTCACACCAGTAGGTGGGATGCCCAAGAAGGATCCACACCCAAGGGAAGAGAGGCGGCACCAAAAGGGAAGAGACCAAAGAAAGAAGAAGGCTCTTCTCTTCTCACGCCTCTCTCTCTCTCTTTCTCTCTTCTCTCAATCTGATTTATTTACTATTTGCTATACATCCATACGTAGAGACCCTCTTTATTTATACATGAATCTCATAACCTAATAAGTATAGGAGTCTTAACTCAAATCTGATTTAAATCAGTCCAATACTTATGAAAGAAAGATTCCTACATGAGATAGAACTGTCACTTGTTTAGTGACGATGTACCCATACATCTCACCTGTATGTCATACCAGTATCATCACACTCTTTGATTAAGAGGATAACCAACCCATATGGCACACAACGACCTCCACTCGATAGACATCATCGTCTTGTAATAACGTATCATTTGGTCACGAACATGTTTAAGAACTATATGATAAATCCCCTCTTTATTGTACACTAGCATAGTTCTAAGGACTTCATCACAGTACAAGAGTTCAAGAAAGATGTTACTTTATAATGAAAAATATCAGAATAACTTTTATTCATTAATCAATAATTTATATACAAGGATGAACTCAATCGTCATACGATTGGTTTTAGGACACAATTCCCAACACTTCTCTCCCTCGACAGCAGCAGCGGCAGGCGGCTGGAGCTTGAACTTCTTCATGGCAGAGGAGGAGGTGGTGGATGGAGAGATGGGGCTTCCAATGACTTCACCGGAGGAGGTGCTGTGGGTGGTGGTCCTGACGCTGCCGCTGCTGCTAATGCTGGAGAGAGGCCACTTTGTGCGAGTCGCCAATTAATTGTAAACATGCATGGCGATGATTCGAGTGCAGGGAAGAGAGAGGGAGTGAGAGAGCTCAGAGGCAGAGATCGGGGAAGAGGGGAGAGGAATGGGGATAGAATCGAGAGTGAGAAAGAGAACAAGAAAACAAGCTTAAAAAGTACATTTTGGCCCGATAAGAAGAAAAGGTAAAAGACGGGCTTAGCAATCAGATAGCCAGTGCAGTATGATCGCACCATTATAAGGTTGGACGGCCGCAATAGATGTGGGATTCACAGGGTGAGCCCCGTGCCCCTGGCACGAGATGGTGATAGGATGCCGGCGGTTGAGAAAAAAATATTCGTTACAATAGTGACATCATGTCAAATTTATAATAAATCAATAAAAATTTTTATATTTTATTGATTACATATTGATTTCTTAGATAATATCTTATATTATTCTATTATATTTTATTTTTTTTCAACCATCGTTTGGTTTTGTTACAACAGTAATATATGATATTACCGTTGCAACAAAAATTTATTTATGGTTGAGGATGTGGGCAACCGGACTTTGAGGCAGGTTTTTTTTTTTTTTTTTTTTTGATAGACAAAGACAGGCTTTCACCCACTAGGCAAAAATAAAATAACAGATGGGAGGCGATGAGATCACCGTGCAACTATAAAATTTGGGTTGTGTTCACGAGAAAATAATGTTTCAGGCCCTGGCTCACCTCCCGCAATTAATCTCCTTTCGTCTGTTTTACCAAGTGCGTTCCCATAGAAATAAAATGACACATATTTTTAAGGATGGCACACAAAACGAAATTTAGCATTCATCTAGATATACGTTGGGGGTACATTACTTGGAAATACCTCAGATGGGTTATCTGTGGGACTACAGCCAATCTATTAGAGATGTATTGTATTTTTGAGCAAATATTGTATTCTCACTCGGGACAAGGCTGGTTGGGGCAGAGGCAGAGTGCACCATCAACCTCATCAAGTTCATGGAGGGATCCCCTCTCCACTTGCCATGAGGATCTCTCTCCTCTTCCACGTCGCCTGATGTTGCCGCCTCCATCAACAGTGGCCCTTTGAATGGATGGAGCCCCTATTGTGACGCTAGTGACTTCGGGGACAACATGCTCATCATCCTCACCACCCTTTTCGTCGCCTTCCTCTTTGCCCTCTTGCTCAACGCTACCATCCACTTCCTCTTCTGCCACCCTTATCTCATACCGATGGATCTCAAGTAGATGCTATGTGCCGTCATTGGCGCTCTCCATCTCTGATGCATCGAGCGGTGGCTGGTTACTCAGAGCTCCTATCTGACCTATCAGATCAGATGCCATGTACTGATGTGTGCTAAGGAGAAACAGTTCGATTATGGCCGAGCTTTAGGTAACGACCGGATAGGTTTAGAGAAAAAAAAAATTTAAAATACATATAGAATAAATATAATAAAATAGATAGATATAATTAAATATTATTTTAGAAAATCTAATTCCATACATTGTATGGGGTTCTAAGCTAGTGCATATAGAAATACATGCTAATTAATGTATACCAATAAAATACCCATGTAATTAATAGAAATTTTTTGCTACAATTATCACTTGGGATGGATTTAATGATGGGATAATTATAATTTTTTAATTTATAGTAACGTGATAAAAAATATAAAAATATATGGACAAATAAAAAAATATATAAATATAATAATAAATGTTTAATAAATAAAAATATATAAATATATTGATAAATATTTATATAAAATCAGGCAGGCGGTGGGCGGCACTTTGCTCCACCCCATCAGGTGGGTACAGATAATTGTAGGTAATTTGCTATCAATTTAAACTGATTATATCCATTCATCTTTCTTTAAAATCATAGTGCTTCATGATTAGTGCTGTTATATTGACAATAGTGACCTATTTATTGATACATACTCACGATGAGATTGTTGTCATTATTTCATGCTACTGCCATATTGAAGATAACAATCTAGCCATTAATATATATTGATGGCAAGCATAATGCATATATTTTGTTTTCATGCGTATCGGTCATATTAGTGGTTTGGTACTTGATAGCAAGCTATGTGACTTCAATTTATTTTTATTTATTTTTAATTTCTTAATTTCGACTATTTATACAATGAGTGCGTATGATATGTTGTGATTGGGCAATGTGCATAGTTTTTTTTTCCCAATGAAAGAAAATTAACTCACCATGATGCACGTATGTCCGAATATGATGAAATTGAGGGCAGCTTGTTTGGTGGAAGATGAGTACGGGAGCTATCCTACATAAGTCCAAGCTATCCTGGACGATATGCTTGTTTGGCCCCAATTTACTAATAATCCTTGGAATATAGAATGGTGTCTTATTCTTTAGGCCAAGGGTTTAATTTGCCTTTTGGACACTTGGTTCATACATCAATCCTAATTAAAATAGTAATTTTTGAGGTAGGTTGCCCGTGTTGCCAATTCAATAGCACATTTGAGTATCGACATGAGGTCATCATCCTGGTGGAAGAGGAACTCTACGTAGTCATCGCACACTTTGGTAGTCTTGTAGGTATAGTATCCAACCTTGTATGCAGCAGTAAAAACTATTTTTGAATGCTTGGAAATTCCACACTTTAACCATCTGGAAAATTCTTTAAGAGGACTTACGGACCTTTTTTTGACTTTAGGGATGATATCTAATGCATACCCAATACTTTTCAGTGATCATGCAAATGAAATACCAATGTTATATTTTAACTGATATTTAAAAGTAATATAGAGCACTTTTATAGGATACGTTACGCCAACAATATCCTGCTTGCATTCGAAGTTGGATTTGCCACATTTTTGGATGAAGCAAATGTCATAACATATGCCTTCTTTTTTCTTTTTTACAAATATTTCTAAACAAGTGATATTTTGATGCCACATGCTTCATCTTATGATAAGATCTCAACTCTATGCTTTGAATCGCTGCTTTATCTTATGTGCCTCCTCCGTTGCTGCAAAATAATAATAAAAAAAAGAGGCTATTCAGGGGAAAGAATAACTCATGGCTTTAGCATGAACATTTTTAGCCGTACAATATTTTTTTGCTCCTTCAAAAATAGCCATATATTTTACCTAGTCATGAGTCCATAATATATTTTTGAGATGGAGGGTGCCACTAGCCACCCTAAGAGACAAATAGTCTTAGGTGGGAGGATGGTAGAGGCTAAAAAGAAGGATGATCTTAACTACATGCAAACCCATACGAGATATAATAATCTTCACAGTATGATCTAGATCGAAAAAGAGGGGGCGGATATCATCAATACGTCCTGTCAAATAAATCTAGTCTAAGCCTACATTAGATTCAAGCTAGGTTTAGTTTTGGTGCAAGTATATGATTTTAGGCTTGTTAGATGCACATGCTCTATTTGGCCCTTGGGGTATGGTCGTGATTGGATTTGATCAGGTATGATCACTCGTAATCAATAATGATTAGACATGATCAAGCGTGATAGAATATAATCACACATGATCTAATATGATTGGGTATAATAAAAAATGATTGAGTGTGATCGGTTATGATTGAATCAGATTGAGTATAACAAAATATGATCTCGCATAACCTAATATGATTGGGTATGATTAGACATTAGTGAGTGTGATCGGGTATGATTAGGCATGATTGAGTGTGATTAAATACAATTGGATGTTATTAGAAAGTTAGGTTTGGGTTGGATTGATATGATTGGTTGTGATTAGGTGCGATTGAATGTGATTCGATGGCTATATTTGGATTAGATTAGCTACATTTGGATTGGAGTAGGTGTGATCAAACATGATTTGCTGTGATCGAGTATGATCAAAGGTGATCTATTATAGCTAGTTTTAGGTTGTTTAAGTCAGGGTTGGATTGGATATGATTAGACCAGTGTGATCAGATGGCTAGGATTGGTTGAATTGGCTATGTTTGGTTGGATCAAGTGTGATCTAGTATAATTGGATGGCAAGGATTAGGTTGTATACAACTAAAAAAGATGATCATTCATCCTAGCTAAAGAGTGTCTACAGTAATATGTGAAGATATTGGCCTACCTTATTGAAAATATAGATTAGCTAGCTAGGCCAAATATGAATTTCTAAATGCTTGAGTGCATGTTCTCTCTCACACACATGTGCAACCATACACAACTTTCAAACGTTTTATGAGACTTCACATCTGTTCTCACTACTTTGCCAACTTTCTTCCTTCCAAGTTTGCTTCAAACCAAGTTAAATGGTTCTAACAAGACGTAATATAACATGATTGGTTGACGAGGAAACAGGAGCCCTTGTTAATTTGAGCCATTTATCAAATTCTCTCTCTCTTCATTCAATCAAGAACATTACACGTGTCAACTTCGGTTAATAGAACGAGGCTGCGCATAGGTTGGACCTGATACAAGTGCCAGTCGGTGTAGTCGGCGCACAAAGTGCAGATTTGCATGCCGCCGATCTAGATTTATATCACTCAGGCCATCCAAGTAGATTTGCCTCACATCTGCCACGTCGGACACAATTTCAAACTTAGTGGGCCCTACATAAGTGGGCTCAGGCTTGATACAATAATATACCGGGTCTCGTCGAGTCAACCCATTGATGCTTTCCTGCGAGTAACGGCCCTGCTGCTTCCACTGACATGAGTCCAAATTCCGAAACCCTCTCTAGCTTGGCGAGGAAGAAAGCAAGCGCGCGGGCCCCCATGCCGAGACGACACATCGCGATACCCGAGCGGGCAAACCCTCGTTCCGTACACCGAGCCTCGGGCTCGGACCGCGTCCCAACCTCCTAACCGGGATTTTCCCGCCCACGATTACTTCGCATAGAGGAGAAAGATAAGAGCGGAGGACCTCTTTTTTATTCCTCCTCAGTCACACACTCCTCTGGTCTCGAATAGCTACTGAAGCGATGGCAAGGTAGGATTACTACTAGTAGAATGCTTTTATGATACCATTTTGGGGATATATTGCTTCCTTGTGATGCTCTTTTGGGTTATTTTTAGATCCTATGAAGGGTGCTGGAGTTTGACGGGGAAGTACGTTGATACGTTCTAGGGTTATTTATGTTTGGTTTTTATCCTTTCCTCCCTGTTCTGAATTTGTTGCCTGATATTAAAATAGAGAACTGATGGAGAAGGGGGAAAGGGTTTGATCTTTGGGGCTTTATTTCACCTTGATGGGTGAGTACCCTTTTTGTTTTTTTTAATGGGGAATTGTTGATATGGGTAGATTTTGGAATTGGTGCAAAAGATTTGGGGGGTTTTAGGAGCTAGAGAGTATCGGATTATGTTGTTGTATTTGCTCGATTGGATCCTGATAGAAGATTTTTTTCTTGATGTTGTTGGCGCTACCTATTAATGTCTTTGGTTTTCTGTCCTTTTTTTTTTTGCTCTTTCTTGTTAGTATTGATGAAATTAGACGGCAAGGTACCCAATTTAGGATCTTGCAAATGGTTTGCTGTGGTCATCTTTCGTTGTATTTTGCTCGCGCCCATTCTTTTCTGGCGTGATGAATAGTCTTTATTATGATTACGATGGTTATAATGTTTGATTCAGGGTCTGCGCGAGGTTAATTTTTCAGCAACTACTCGAAAGTCGTGCGCCGAGATGGGTGCGAGCTTTCTAATTTTAGCAGTAAATGTTTTGTGGAAATGACAGGAGTGCATGGATTAGCCGAAGGTATCTGAGTGTTAGGAGATGTGATCTATGATGCCAAAAAAAAAAAAAGAAAAAAAAAAAGAAAAAGAAAAGATAAGCACAAGAAACATCAGGATCTTAGGAGAAGGTGGGAAAAGTGACTGCCAGTGGAAGTTCTTTGAAAGGTTAAAACTGTCTAAAAAAGTTATGCTCTGCTGAAAAGATAAGTCATGAAAGAAGGACATTATGGCTTCTTGATATCAAATTTGCTAGGATTGCCTGCTTGCTTTTGTTTGTGACAATGTGAATGCTGATAGAATCATTGGCTAGGTGTGCAAGGTGGCTTAAGAGAAATTGAAAGAATTGGATATAGGTTTCAGGGCAATTTATAGTGTGCGGCCCTCAATTTCTTTTCTTATCTTCTTTAGAGTGGAAGAATAGTTCTAGTTGTGTGGGTCGTAAGCCTTGAGCTGGTTGAAGACGTTGGGGTCAATTGGTCAAATGGGTGGTCACAAGCCTAGTTTTATGCAGTCTGTTGCAGTTGGGTGAAGATGCTGGTTGACAAATGGGAGGCCTTTAAACTTGCATACTGAAAGCGTGCCAAAATTTTAGATTTTACTGGTTGATGATGCTAACACCTAATGGAAATCATATTCTGGCTTGATACATCTCAGAGATTGCAAAATCTATGAAATTTAGCTTGATATTACTTATCAACGGGAATAAATGATAATATAGAAGGACGCTCAGGTTGATAAACCTTTTGCCACCCTAACTTGACATCTGAACGATATTGGGGATTGAAATCCTCCCATATACATTGTAGACATCTGCAATAAATTATTGACCTTCTTTACTGTGACACAACTCCATGTTATACCATTTCAAAAGTGGAAAAGCTAAGGTTAAGGACTTGGACGTTGTAGAAAAATTAGTTCTCCAGCTGTAGACTTGAGTATCATCTGCTGTATTTAATTACTTCCCTTCTTTGCCACCAGTGTATAACATAGATGGGATAACCATCTTTTAGAACACTTCTCTTCCATGATGACATCGCCATTAACATTCCCGTTTGAATGCCATGTATTGTATATTAGCATGATATTATCTTGTTGTTCGGATATCTATTGCTTTTATCTTGTATATGGTTTACATACTACTGATCAATCCTGATAAATCTACCACCCCACTATCAAATGCTTGTCTATCTTCCTTTCAATACTCAGTAATTGTTGTAAGGTTTACATATTACTTATCAGACACATTTTATATTTGCGACAGCTGATTATCTGGCTTACTTTACATTCCCACAGGGCATGGCTTGTTAATAGTCGGGGAATTGCGAGGAAGGTGAAAAATGCCACCCGCCTTTCTAACTATCAAATTAAAGACTTGGAAGCAGAAGCAAGTCGCAAATGCCCCAATTGCAAACACGTTATTGATAACAGTGATGCAAGTTCTAATTTATATTTCATTGTTCTTTTTCCTATTTTATCTAGAAATATGATTACGATGCAAGGTTGTTTGTTTTATATTATAGCTAATCTTCTGGATTTGAAGTCTTCTGCTGGAATCATTTTCTTTTCTGATGTTGAACTTCCATGTTGGATAATATAAATTGTCTCTGCCAGAATAAGGCCTAGTTGTTCCAGAAGTTTTGCCTTTACCCTTCCATTTGTTATCATGAAGCTATTCTAAACACTTACATCAAGAATTCAGCTGCTGCATGATTAACATGCCATGTGAATTAGATCTTGGCAACTGAAGATACTGAAAGTTGCTTCTCTGATGTTAAAACCAGCCATGAATTTTCAATACCATTGTACTTGTCTAATGCGATAAGGTTGCTAACTCATGATAAATATTGGAGATTTATCATTTATAAGGAAAATTTAGGGACCATTGAAACTATTTAAAAGTATAATACATTAAATCATTCGTGCAATTCTTTGACCAATATGCCAGAGCAGTTGTTATAATCATTATCTTCTGGAACCTCTTTTCTTTTTTTCTTTTTCATGTTTCTCACAGTCAGCATTCTGGGAAGAATGAAACAAGCAAATAATATACTCTGCATATTGAAATTATTTAACAATATCTTTGAATCTCACAGATAACCATGATAATTAGTGTTTCAAAACTCATATTGGATTTTATTCTTTAAATATCTCTGCCTAAATATTAGTCTTAGAGTCCCATGAAAAAATATTGCCAGTCCAAGCAACTTTTAGATGTGAGTGGAAGCATCACATCAATCTTCTTTTCATGAATTCATGAATGTGATTTTAAGAATGAAAAAGCTCTCATTGGAATCTGGAAAATGCTTGATAAGTAAACAAATATGATTAATAAGATCATGTAATAATTAAATAGGTTAGTTTGCTGAAAGACGACTAAAAACTAATTACTTTATTAAGGTTATGGTCGTGCATGTATCATTTGTTAAACATTTAACTGTGATGGTAAACTGATTCATGTTGAACATGATCATGGTCTAAAGTGATTGGTACGAGTTGTCATTGAGTGCGCAGATTTAGTAACCACAAGGGAGAGTAATAGTGGAAGCTGCATATGTACTGAAAAAGAGAAAAAGCGTAAGCTATATGTATGTGAGAAGCTTGAAGGAAGACAGGGTGGTTAGGTAAAATCCTAAGAGCTGGATGGGTGACAGTGGTGTTAGAACTTGTGTAGAAAGACATGGGACCTTAAGAAATGATTGAATACACTGACAAACTAGTATATAGTGGTCTCTTGCTGATTTACTTCTAGTACCTCTATTTTTTTTAATATTAAATTGAGTTAGCTAGCTGGTGTTTCTATTTCATTTTTTCCAGTTACAAATTCTGTTTTTAAGAAAAACAGCTTTAAGTTCATCGTTGAAATATATTTCTGTAGAAATTTTGAGTGGCTTATCCAATTCTCAGGTATTATTTTCTAATATCCCATAATCACGACAGAAGGAAAAACTTAATAGTTGAAATATATCACGAGATATGTTGTTCACCATTTCATTTTTTTTTACAGGTAAACTTACTATTACAATGTCAAGATTTACTCATATATTGAAAGAAATTTGGAATCATGTTCATTTTTCCTTGCCAGAGGAAAATTGGTGATTTGGTAAACATTCAAGAGAAATTTATAAATATATTGAATATTAAAAAGAAAAGATTGATAAATTGGTTAAAAGAATAAAGTGTCTTAATGAGCAGGCATTCATTTTTTTCAATTGAATCATGGCTTAAAATCGACAAGTTATCCAAAAAATCATTAGTTTTCCATAATGACAAATCGACAATATAGAGTTGTGAGAATTTTTTGATGAAAAAATTGGGAGTAAATGAAGATTGTTGCAAAAACTAAAGTATTTTGTTATGAGGCATGTGTAACTAAATTGTATAGTAAGACTTTGAAACAACCAATACAATTTCTTGGCAGATCATCGTTTCTTTGAAGTCTTAAAAGGCTCTAAAACCAGTTGTATGAAGAGGGTATGTGTTGATTGCAAGTTAAGTTGGAGATAAAAAATACAAGCAATTCATTAATATTTTGGTGATAAAATACCATAAGGTGTCTTTCACTACGTCCATTACATACAGGTACGTTTAGGAAATGTAAGAATAGAATAGGTTTGATGTAGTGGAAAAATGCTACTGGAGTTATTTCAAAGATTGAATAAAACAATGATAAGGTCAGAATGTTGGATATGCTGTAAAATAGGAGTATTGAAGTTAGTAATGTGCATACTGAATGAAACTTAAAGTCTTTGATAACCAATGCATTTTAGAATATAAGTTGATATATTTTAGTCATATATGATGTAAGCTTTTGGAGACATCTCGAATAAAAGGAATGCCAGTGTGGGTAATAGGGTAGACAGTAATAGGCCTAAGACCATGCTGATGGAAGTTGAGCATTAGAATTTGAAGAAACTTGATTAGATAATAGACATTATGCTTCAGTCAGAATTTTCAAACAAGGATCCAGGGGACTGATCCAAGATAACTGGGCTTGGGATTTGATTGCCAATCATGTAGATTTAAAATAGAAAATCACCCATATTTTTGATCTTTTGTAACTATATATATATATCCCTCAATTTGGGGATTTCATGACATGTGGGCAAGATCTTGCTTACAAAGTAAGCATTTCGTGAAAGTTCGAATCTGATGTTTTGCAAATCAACTTGCTGAAGATCCAATCTATTGCCCAATATGAAGGATTTGTTCTCTTCATGCAATAAACTGCTGATTAAATTAAAGTGGAGGATTGTGTCGGAGGTGGTTTGTAATTTCTTTTTTCTAGCCAAGAGTTACTAAGTAGGCGGTTGGCAGAGGACTAGTTTCGGAATCTTTTCGCTTGAAGACAATCTGAAATAGTTGTCGAGTTTTTGTTATGGCCACAGCTTCACACCATTGAAATTTCAAATTTCTTAATTAACATTAATAACTGGTATTTAATACATTCTATGTCATGAGTTTTGCATATGTTAACTTGAGAACATGTCAATTTTTTGGAACTAGAGAGTTAAGTAAACACCTTAGGAAATTATGTGGCTTTACTGCATAATTTACAAGAGCTGAGAACCTGAATTTGGATCAGATGTTACAAAAATTATTTTTCTGGTTTTGCATGACAATTACCATGGTGTTTCGCAATGTTGATTTCATTTGTTTCATTGTGGACTATATAAGTTTTATCCGGAGGATAGTTTCTTGTTGCCCGTGAACAATGGGAACAAGTCAATGTTAAGCACACTCAAAACAGTTTATGAACAATTTATTTAAGTGTAGAGAATGTTATGCGTAAGTTTTAACCAGTTTGCTTGAGGCTGCCCACACAGATACTGACTTCATCTGCAACCTGCTTTGCCTGTCTTAATATGTCCACTATGTTCATGTTTCTAATTAGAGGATGCACCATTGTTTTGCACCTATAAGTTGGGTGTGAAGAATTGGTAGTAGACTTTATCAAAGTACTTTACGTTGGAGTAACCAGTTTTCAGGAAAGCAAGGATTGTTCGATGTGAGAAAAATAGAATGCAGGCATACTTTCCTACTTTTACGTATATGCTCATTAAAGTTATCTCTCTTTTTTCTGTATCTAAGTATAAATGCCTGGAGCAATCTAATTCTTATGAATCAAAACATCTATGATTAATTATAATCATGGCTTGGTTTTTCTTATATTATTCTATTTGTTTTACCTGTATATAATCATGATAATTTTAAATAAATTCTGGCTTCCTTGTCAGAAGTAATTGAGGGTATAATGGTATGTTAGTGTCTAAAAAAAGTTACTTTGTCACTACTTTTTTACTTTGCAGGTTACCATAGAATGGCCTGGACTTCCTGCTGGTGTTAAGTTTGATCCATCTGATGTAGAGCTATTAGAACATTTAGCAGGAAAAGTTGGGAAAGGAAATTTGAAGCCCCATATGTTTATTGATGAATTTATTCCAACTGTGGAGGAGGATGAAGGAATTTGTTATACACATCCCATAAATCTCCCTGGTAATGAATGCTTTAGATGTTAATTTTCTCTTGCCAATGATGTGATCTAAATTTTAGCCACTAAGTTATTCTTTGCAACAGGTATCAAGAAAGATGGTAGCAGTGTTCATTTCTTTCATAGAATATCAAATGCATATGCATCTGGCCATCGTAAGCGCCGTAAGATCCATGATGAATGCGATAAGTCTGAGGAGCGTGTAAGGTGGCACAAGACAGGCAAAACTAAACCTGTGCGAGAGAATGGTGTTCACAAAGGCTGGAAAAAAATAATGGTGCTATACAGAAGTTCAAAAGGTGGTGGCAAACCAGATAAGGCTAATTGGGTGATGCATCAGTACCATCTTGGGACTGACGAAGATGAAAAGGATGGCGAACTTGTGGTTTCAAAAATTTTCTTTCAACAGCAGGTCAAGCAAACAGATAAGAATGGCATTCATCCAGTCAACGAGGAACCTGACATGTTTGCTGTCAGGGTTAGTCCTAGAACCCCTAAGACAAATACTCCACAGCCACCCCGGTCAAAAAAGAATTCTCCGTTTGACACTGATGAGCATAATCTACAGGCTTTGCCAGGCCATGTAAGTAGAAATCGCTCTTTATTCAGGTGGTCAATATTTTTCATTTTCACCTGCTTATACTAATGTGATTTCTGGTATATTTTTGAAAGCTTGCATTGTGAGTTGTTTTCTAGCATATATTTTTAGCAATTTTTGACATTCTAACTGACTTACAAACATGATACTCATCCAGGCTAAGATCTCAGACCAGCCATTGTTTATATTGGTATTGAGCATGCGCCAGTACAATATATATGAAATGTCTGCTCGTGATATCTTGGCAGATGTGAATTGATGTTCTCTGAGATGTTTTCCTACACAATATGCATCTATCAATGATCTTTAGTCTCTTTTTTGCTATATAATTTGGTGTCTTTGTCACAATTTACTGAAATCAATGCTTAACATCATATTTAATCTTGTTTTTACTGTATCATCTGATTTTTCAATATGTCTGTCTTTATTATAGGCCAAAATATCATTTATATCTAGGCTGAAATACCATGATACCTTGGCTCTTCTAGAATTTATGTCTTTTCATCTTCACCTAGATTGGCTGTCTGCTGAGATAGATGGTATGATGATTTAAAAAACTTAGAAAGAATAAAGGGCCCTGGGCTCGTTATCACTGAACTATTTTTAAGATTCTTGTCTGTTTTTCCTTCTTTTGAGTTCCTGTCTTGTACGTATTTTGTACTACATCACATTTGAAAAAGATGGAGGAAAAAATAAATTAAATCTCTGGTCACATCTTTTTTCCAGATGCATGAACGTACCCTTCATAAAGTAGTTCCGAATTGCAGTGCTTGTTTCTCATTAGTGAATTTTTATGCTGACTTTTTCAATGCAGAACGAACCATATCCAGAAGTTGAGGTGACCTCAGCACCCTTACCTGTGGTTCGTTTAACGGATGAAGGTGAGAGCTGTGTCTGGTGGGCTGGTGAATCTCAAGCTGTTGAAGAACCAGATCCAAACAATCTGGATGAGTCATTGTTGTGCCATGAAGTGCTTGATTCTTTTCCTCCTATTGAAGATTGTTTTTACCATCCAAACTTCAATGGTGACAAGAATGAGACAGCTGCGACAAAAGCCAATACACTTTGTGGGTTCTCTGATCTTGATGACATCATAATGGACACACCACCAGATTTTCAGCTTGCTGTAAGATCTGCCACTTTTATCCTTTCTATTACTTTTATTTTTTGTGATAAGATCTGCTAATAAAATGTTCTTTTCTTTTATCTATATTGTTAACAGGACTTGCAGTTTGGTTCACAAGAAAGCATCACAAGTTGGCTAGACCG